>NW_010308795.1:13490-29804 GCF_000700745.2 Antrostomus carolinensis
CTGCCCACAGTAGTTCTGATGCAAGCCAGCAGGCCATTGGCCTTCTTGGCCACCTGGGCACACTGCTGGTTCATATTCAGCTGAATGTCAACCAACACCTGGGTCCTTTTCTCTCAGGCAGCTTTCCAGCCACTCTTCCTCAAGCCTGTAGCATTGCATGGAGTTGTTGTGACCAAGTGCAGAACCCAACACTTAGCCTTGTTGAACCTCATACAGTTGGCCCTGGCCCATTGATCCAGTCTGTCCAGATCCCTCTGTAGAGCCTTTCTACCCTCAAGCAGGTCAACACTCCTACTCAACTTGGTGTCACCTGCAAACTTACTGAAGGTGTACTCTATCCCTTCATCCAGATCATCGATAAAGATATTAAACAGAACCGGGCCCAAAACTGAGCCCTGTGGAACAACACTTGTGACTGGTTGCCAAATGGATTTAATTTCATTCACCACAACTATTTGGGCTCAACCGTCCAGTTTTTTACCCAGGAAAGAATATGCCTGTCCAAGCCAAGCCATGAGCAGCCATTGTCTCCAGGAGAGTGCTGTGAGAAATTTACTACAGTCTAACTACACGACATCCACAACCTTTCCTTCACCCACCTTGCTAACCTCCAGTCTACTGGGACCTCCCTAGTTAGCCAGGACTGCTGATAAATGATGGAAAGTGGCTTAGTGAGCATGTCCACCAGCTCCCTCAGTACCCTTGGGTAGATCCCCTCTGTCCCCATAGACTTGTGTGTGTCTAAGTGGTGTAGCAGGTTGCTAACCATTTCCACTTGGATTATGGGAGCTTCATTGTGCTCCCTGTCCATGTCTTCCAGCTCAGGGGGCTGGATACTGAGAGAACAACTGGTCTTACTTTTAAAGACTGAGGCAAAGACGTCATTAAGTACCTCAGCCTTTTCGTCATCTATATTTCCTCCCACATCCATTATTCTCCTTAGCCCTACTTTTGTTGTGAATATATTTATAGAAACATTTTTTATTGTCTTTTACCATAGTATCCAGATTAAGTTCTAGTTGGGCCTTGGCCCTTTTAATTTTCTCCCTGCATAACTTCACGACATCTTTGTAGTCCTTCTGAGTTGCCTGCCTCTTGTTCCAAAGGCTGTAAATTCTCCTTTTCCCCCTGAGTTCCAGTCAAAGCCCTCTGTTTAGACTGGCCAGTCTTCTTCTCCTCTGGCTCATCTTTAAGCACATGGTGATGGCCTCCTCCTGTGCCTTGATTTCCTTCTTGAAGAATGTCTTCTTGGTCTCCTTTGCACTTCAGAACTGCCCCTCGAGGTAAGTTGGCAACCAGGCTCCTAAACACACCAAAGTCTGCCCTTCAAAAGTCTAGGGTAACAGTTCCGCTGACCCAACTCCTTTACTTTTTCAGGAATCAAAAACTCCATTATCTTGTGATCAATATGCCTCCAACCATCACGTCACCTACAAATCTTTCTCTGTTCACAAACAACAGGTCCAGTGGGGTGCCTTCCCTAGTTGGCTTACTCAAGTAGCTGTGTCAGGAAGTTATCTTCCACACACTCCAGGAACATCCTAGGCTGCTTCCTCTCTGCTGTATTGTATTTCCAGCAGAAATCTGGCAAGTTGAATTCCCTCATGAGAACAAGGGCTAGTGATGTGTGGGAATGGTTCAAAGTTGTACCAGGGGAGGTACAGACTTGACATTATGAAACATTTCTTTACTGAAAGAGTGGTCAAACACTGGCTTCCTAGAGAGGCTGTCGATCCCCCAAGCCTGTCAGTGTTTAAGAGAGATTTGGATAGTGTCCTTAGTAACATGCTTTAACTTTTGGACAGCGCTGAATTGCTCAAGCATTTGGAGTTGGTGATTGTTGTAGGTCACTTCCACCTTAAATATTCTATCTCTAATGTCTTGGTAAGAGTTACTGCCTTACTTAATTTTCAGAGAGTCATTTGAGCTCATGGCAATAATTTTGAGATATTCTGCCATAAAAAGATATTACATGATCCATATTCCATGCATTTGTGTTTACCAGTGGCCAAACACAGCATATTATAAAATAAACAAAAAAACCTCACTACCCCCCCCCCCCAAAAAAAAAAAAAAAGTATTGCTATAAAAGTGTACATAATGAGTTAAAATATATAGCAAAATTTAAGACTGATCTCCACTGCTTGGAACTGTTGGAATTTTAGCCCTGCAAAAGACTTAAAGTGCTGGAGTTGGTTTATCCTGTTTGTTTTTCAATGTGTGTTGAATAACTGAATGAAAAATTATGAACACAAAACAGGCTTGAAATTTTAAATTTTCTCAAAGTTCTTAATGTCCAAAAATGAATTAATGAATACATCTGACCACAATTTAATGTATCTGCATTTTGTATATACCATATATTTTTGTCTAGTGTCATACATACAGTGGAAAAAGTATTACTTTCTTCAGTCTAAGCTTCAATATTTCATACAATTTAATCATTGTAAGCAGGCATTATTATCTTGTAATTTCATATATGTATAATATGCATAAAATATAAAGCATTTAAATTATAAAATGTACATGGATATAAATTTTACAGATTTATATAAAATATCTAAATTAATCTCTTTCTATATTTATGGCTTAATAAATAATTAGGATGATTTGCTAGTGATTTTTAATAGCTATCTTTCTTAAGATCTTCTACTAAATCCATCAGATAAACTGGTAATACATAGGCAGTAATTACTGTTAAATACACTAATTTCCTTAGTGCTATCCCTTTTTTGTATGTGGAGAATGAAGTACTGGTACTTGGTATTCCTGTGACACTGATTGTTTCCCAAACAAATTTTCAGAAGGTAATGTAGAAACGGGTTTTACAGTGACTGATAATTATGGCAGCATTTATCTGTCCAATAGTATAATAAATACAATATCATATCATATCATATCATATCATATCATATCATATCATATCATATCATATCATATCATATCATATCATATCATACAATACAATACAATACAATACAATAATAATATATAATAAATATGCAGTGATGACCCTTTTCATATTTTGTGTTGAAATAGTTAATGCTCATGTCTTCATTATGTTGAAGTCAACAATCCATATTTGTAATTTCATGTTTAAGCATCATAAAAGTAGAAGTCAAATGCTGAAGTATTTTCATATTGACAGATGTTGCATATTTCACTATTTTAATCTTCTTGTAAAATAAATGTCTGGTTTACTAAGTTAGGTTTGACTGTTGTGTCTCTACAGGTAATGTAAAATTTCAAATTTATGTGGAAGATATTGTATAAACTTAGTAGCAGTCAAATGAAGTGTACTTCTTAACAGAATGATGAAAATGTGTATAATGTCCAGTGAGATAAAGGAAGGCATCTGCATTTCCTTTTTTGTAACACTATGGTATTATTTTAGTGGACTGTATGAAATTTTAATAAAAAAGATAATTACAATAGTTGGAAAGATGTTGCTGTGCTGCCCTTGAACTTTTACTTGTATTGAAAATGAGAATTTTGAATACCTTCTTTAGATTAAAAGGTAAGTATTCAGAGTGAATATTACCTGGTGTTAGCACTGTTAGCAAACTCAGCATCAGATTATCTATCCAGATAAAGCACCCATTTTTTTTTTTTTTATGTTTGCGTTGTGAGAGTTTTAATGCTGCTAACAATTCAAGGTGTTTATGAGACATTATTTTTTTTCTTCAGCAGTGATATGTGTTTTTCTCTTGTGAATTATTTGCATTTATGCACATATATGTGCATCCATATATATCTGTATAAATGTGTATGTAGGTAAGCAGCTTTGTGTATTTATTTGAGACATGGCTACTTTTACTTTATTAAAGATTTCTCTTTGATGCAATAGATGGCATTATTGAAATGGGAAAATCTGTTGTTGGCATCAAGTACTGTTTCTAGCATTATTAACTCCCTTCTTAAAATAAATCTATTAATTACATCATAAAAAGTCTAAATCAAATCTCTTCTGAATAAGCTGAAATATTTACAGGACCAAAAGACATGAATTCTGTCATGCTTTTGGCTATATTGTTTTTCTCAATACCATTATACTAATACCTGTTCCTTTGTTTCTTTATTGTGATTCTGAGCAGGAAATTTGATTTAGGTATTGTAGAAGGAGATTTCACTTGCTTTTTGAAAGTAGAGATAATGTTTCCTACCTGAAACTCACAAATGATTCCTTTAAAAAGTACCTGTGGCAGAAAGTTTGAATATCTAATATCTATAATTTTCCTTTAGCGTGTCAAATTTAGAGTTGGGCTTTGTCATACACACTTTTTCTGTACTTCCATTTGTCAAAATGTGAAAGATTTGCATAAAGTCTCTGAGGAAAAGACAGATCCTGTGTAATACTTTGCTTGTGATAGAAATATCAAGAGGTATTTGAAAGCACGAATTTTCAAACTATGTAAAACAGCCCTTCTTGAGTGTTAAAACAGTGTTACTGACCTCTTTAGGCAGCTTCATAATGAGGGAATGTCACCCTAATTTCCCCCCATGGGTGTATCTTTCATATGTTACAGCCCTTTCTATCACTTACCTTCAAAAAGTTGTCATGAAACCTTTCCATTATTCCTAAGAATAACTTCTGGTTCCATTTAATGCTATTTTTTGTCTTTTAACTCTCTGAATCTTCGTCGTCCCAAGGAGGTCTCAGGTGCATTTCTTGAAGTGAAATAGGCCGTTAAATATCTCCCCAGGACAGAATACTTGTTCTTTATTAAGCCCATTAAAAAAAAAAAAAAAAAAAAAAAAAAAAAAGATACAGAAGGCTACTTTTTTCCTGATAGGTCAGGGCAACCATCAAAGAAGCAGATACTGTATCTAACATCTTTCTTCCCTAGGGTGTATTCCTGTTCACTCTACAAAAGTCATAATACTAGGACAGAAACAATTCTGATCTCATTTGATAAATTCTGGAGACTCTAAATAGAATCATTCTCTGTTAGGTAGATATTTTGTTATCAAGATACACAATAGCATATTCTGTTAGCTTTATTTTAAAGTACTTTGAAAACTAAATCCTTGTTTTCATACTTTTTTTTTTAAATATACTTTCAGATACCTATTTAAAGCAATGTTATCATGCGTTCTTAAACTAATGTACAGTTACCCAAATCACCTGTGATTTAAAAGCCTGCATTTTTAATAATAGATATAATAGGAATTTAAAATAATTTCTTAAAATGGATCAGATTTTTTAAAAAATTATTTCTGTCTGGAATCAAACTTACTAAGGTCATCTACATGCTATATATTCTCTTATGCTTTATATGATAAAAGACTACATCAAGGTAGCAATATGACATTTGCACATCTTCATCTATCTCTCTGTGATTTCCTAATGGAAATTTAAACTTTTTGGGTTATACCAGTAACTCTTTAACCAAGGTGTCAAAAATGCTAATTCTTGATTCAAAAATCAGAACATTATTTTGAAGGGGGTTGTAACAGTAAGAGATCAGATACAGAATTTGTAAGAAACTTGTATGAAACTTGTAAGAGTGGAAATTCTTCCCTCCTTTTATGTATGGGAAACTTATGAGGTGTATGGAGAATGAAGAAGGAGTACAGATGAACAAGAGGAAGGATTAGCTAAATATTGGAGAAATGATACATAATATAATAAAACTACCAAAAAAAAAAAAAAAAGTATGCTTGATTGTACAGACTCTTATCTGGAAATAAGAGCTCAGTATTAACTGACTGCATGCATTTATTTTTAGTAAAACTTATAAGAGAAGGAAAAGGACAAAACTCTAGGTTTTTAATTATGTATAAATATATAGTGCATAGTAGATGACTGGGTTGATAGTACCACAGTGATGGCACAAATGGAATTATTTTCATTACATTTATTAAATAAATCTTGGAAAGGTGGCAAGAATGAAACAGGAGGTGATTATATACGCATTTTCATGATGAACTAACCAGCTAGGAAAATACAAAACTGGCAGAGAGGAAAAGGACTTTGATAACAGGGCTATATTTTGTTCTGATACATTTTGAATGGCAATAAACCTGAGCGTAAACTTGACAGAAAATTGTGCACAATTCCTAAACTGAGTTACCCTCAGGGGATAAAAAATTGACTGATACATAGCAACAACTATGCTGCAGTAACTACACAGGATACTTGATAAGTGACAAGTGTATTACAGAAATTAATCAAGTGAGCAGGAGTGAAATCTTGCCAGGTACTGAGCATTTGATATGGCCTAATAACAACAATTCCCTCTCACGTTTTAACAACAACAAAGTTCAAGATGAGTTTCTAGCTTCATCAGAAGCACCAATTAGTTGTTTGTGGTGTCTGTTTCTCTGCAGTTTTCAAGGACAATTGTATCATTAAAGCATTTAAATTGCGGTGTCAGCAGAAAAATAGAACAATAGGTGCAAGCAAAAAAACTACAAAGCATAGAGTTATTATGTGGCTTTTTTGTCCTCAGTGTGGTGCATCTTGGACAGCATTTTTCTTTTTTCAGTGCAAGGAAGGAATGGAAAATAATTTAAGACAGAAAAAATCCAAGATTTAGGAGGGCACCTGTAAGTAGTCTGAAAGGTCCAATGCTATTTTCTTAATGCTACTCAATTGTTTGCTTTTAATTTTTTTTTTTTTAAATAGACCCTCTTATATTCTTCAGAGGAAACTTAAGAAGAGTAAAAAATCTCACAAAAATACAGTGAAGCAGTAGCTATTCTCTTCCATTTCCAGATGACTGCAGCACAGCAGGAGTTGTCTCTGATAGGTTGTTTCAAACCCCTGACAGCACGAAAATTTATTCCAGCAAGCTTAGCATAGTGTGAAAGCTCCAAAATCCTCATTTTGCTTAGATTAATAACTTCTCTCTCACATTTTCCAGGTATATGAGCAGACAAACTTGTCTAAGACTTAAATCAGGTTCTCTCATCTTCCTGTTTCAAATTCCTTTGTTCTGAGTAGGACCAAATAGTAGCAAATGTAAAAATAGTGAATCCTTAGCAGGTCTCAAGTACATTTATGCTAGGAACCTATCTTCCACTGTTGCAAATAAAAGATGCTTAGGTGAAAATGTATGAGAAATGAGACAAGTATAGAGTAGCACACTGTTGCAGGTGTTAGCAATGTGGACTTCATAAACTATCAGTTTTATCTAGAGCATCTTATTTAATGGGTGTTGCAGTACCTACACCTATCTAATCCTTACCTGAATTATTTTATACTTTTTCAGTATCCTGCGGCAAAGAAGTCCATAATTGCATTATCTGTAGTATGGAAAAGGTTCTTCCTTTTGTTTGTTTCTGTACTGCTTCATAACTTTCTTGAGCATCTTCAGTTCCTGAGTAACAAACTGGTCAATAACTCTTTCATTTTTACCTCTCCTTAGTACATATAATTTAACTGCATTTAGTCACATCACCCTTCTATTTTTTGTTTTCCAAGATGAATAATAGAAGAAAACTCTAAGGTAATTTTGTAGGAGCACTATGACAAAGACTCTCTACTTACTCAGAAACTGTTTCGTTCCTCTGATTACAAATGCCGCCTTATTATTCTGCTGTATTGTGTTCAATAGTGAGGAGTACCAGAACTATGCACAGTGTTCAAGGTACAGAATACTATAAAATTGTCTTACATTTGCTATGCCATCACTAAATCATAAGTATACTTTCAGAAACTGTTGCTTATATCATCACTGTGTAATTATATACCACATAAAATCACTTATTGTGGATGTACACTTGCATTGTCTTTGGTATACCTTTTTTTGGTTTGTACTGACGTTTAATTTCATTTAACATTTTTTCACTCTGTTACTAGTGCAATATTGGATCATTTTGTGAGTCATCTTAATTGTTTCAATTTTGTTTATTCTCTATTTGTATCACCAGCACTCTTGGATGGCTTCTCTCCACTCCCTTTCCTCAATCCTTTAAAAATACCACTTACCAATAAGTGTAAGTTAAATATTAGCACAAATATTAGTACAAACACCTTTGACTTTCTGTGAGTAATCTCCTATGTCTTCTAAAGCTGACCCAGTCCATGCCACACAAAATGCAGACTTAGCCTAACAAAAACATGTCTGCACATATCACATAATTATCACATATCACATAATTATCACATAATAATCAGATAATTATTGTATGTTTGAGCCCCTGATGAATACAGTTCTGACTGGGGAAGAGATGGAACAACCTTTTAGTGCTGTCATAAGAGGATATATACCCCACTCCAGCTAAAAAGCTGAGCCACTATTGTGTCAAGAAGCTGTTATAAGACACTGAGTTGGTCCAAGTGTAATGTATTTTCTTAAACATTCTGAGAATGGATTTTTGCAACTGAATGTTCCTAACAGTGCATGAGGCAGTATTTAAAAACTAAATTTCATCTGTAATGCAACAAAGAGCCTGCTATCCCCGTGCTCTATAATTTAATTAAACCCCCATGAATTCTGGATTAAATTACAATGAAATAAATCCATTAATCTATTAGGGAAATAGTGTCTTCTATTTGTTATGTTCCCTTTAGACTTCTGTGAGCTGTGTATAGAGTATTCCAGAAGGTGGAAATGTCTTTGGGGCACAAAGTGCAAAAAACTATGAAAATTTTGTAAAATGGATTCAGAAAAAAGTTTCCTATTTTAATCTGAATGGGCTAGCATAAATGAGGTGCAGTTGATTTTATGTTTAGGAAATGAGAGTACAGAGGTAAGCTGGAGTCAGATAGTAGGCAAATATTAACATTGTGGCTGCCTTGTATTATTGTTTTATGGTTCATGTTTTAACGATCTGTGCTTTTAATTTGTGTTCTTCAGGGTGGAAATTTGTCACATTCCCCTCCAACCTGAAGTTTGAAATAGCATAGTTTCAGAAATGTAGGTCGCTAAATGTTAAAATGCTTAATTGCTGCAAGAATCTAGCTTCACAGCTCCTATGTCAAGTCCTATGTGTTATCAGGGTAAGGCAATAGGCTTCCTAAGGAGTTGTAGAAGAAAATAAAAAAGCCATCAAAGAGTACCAGGAGACTCATTAAGGTATATTGATTCCAGGAACTAGTAGAAGGGAGTGGAGAGACTTCAGCAATTAAGTTGGACTGAAGGCATCTTACTTATTTGTATTACTATTTGCAGTGACCAGTCAGCCAAAAACATTCTTTCCTGTAGGAATTTTGATAATGTTTATGGTCATGAAAAAATCTTCTGTGCCCATGTAAGTATTAATGATCACTTCAGAAATAGAGACAAGTACTTTCATCAGTAATTTAAGGTGTAAAGGAATTACCTGAGCAACAAATTCTGTTGTGAAAAATACTTTTTGCCTTTGCTAAGGCATCTGTCCATTCAAGAGGACGAAATGCATAGTATGTAACTGACCGATGGACACCGTGAGTAGTATACATCCTTCAGTTATCACTGTCATATAATGAAAATTATATAGTATACATTTCAACTGTACTTTCAGTAATACATGATGTTCTATTGGAAAGTAACAGGTTTTGGGTTGGGTTTTTTTGTTCTCAAGCAATAATATGACAGTGTGACTAGTTCTATGACTCACCAGTCTTTGAAATGTGAAGTTGCAAACTGAAAATACTAGAAGTTCACTGTAAGACAATACCTCTTTAAAAAAATACTAAAATGGGTTAATCTGGCCTGTATATGTCATTTGTTAATTGAAAATACAGGCGTGTCTGTTTCTTTCAGCTCACTTAGGGTTCTTTCTATTGCAGTTCCTGGCTCATTTGTTTACTTTCAGCCCTCTTAGGGTAGAAACATTATTTCAAAGATCTTCTTATAAACAAATAGCTGTTGAGTCCTGTGAATCCTCTCTAGTTAAAGTGCTCTCTAGAGGACAAGCTGTCTCAGCAGGCAAGTTCTCTTTGCAGTGATATTCTTGAGAAAACTGTGAAATTTATCTAGTCTCCACTGTTGTCAGTATTCTTAATTTTTCAAGACCATTCTTTTCAATGAAGTTCATCGATAGCAGTTCTCTATGAATGTGTGTTGTGTATATGTCTGATTTCAGAAGCTTAGAAGAGGTTTTGTGTGGTTAGTTTTGAGGTTTTGAGATTTATTTTTTTTTTTTTCCTGAAAACATTTCTGATCTGACAGCAATATTTGTCAATTCTGTAAAATCCACAGACTGTGGTATTAATTTTAAAAGTGCTGTCAAATAGACCCACATTTAATTAGATAGCAAGGAAATGGAATTCCAACATGTGGTTTGAGTGCTGTAATAATAACTCTTGTTCCTCAGTGATGTTCAGAACACAACAGTGCCAGTATGATTTAACTAAGCAATAGTTTTTGTACCAAGAAAATGGATTTAGAATTTAAATTTCTAAAATATTGTTCATGTCCATGAAGTTATGGCACTACTCATACTGAATCATTCCAGGGCTTTGTCTGCTTCAGTATGCAAAGTGCAGAAAAGGTTGTTTGATGAGAGCACATCTTTATCAATTTTGCATTCTTCAGTGGACTTGTGGCTGGCTGCTGTTTATTTTTGCTTTAATGTATTTCAGGATATGAGTATACCTGAACTCATTATTCTCTATTCCAAAATGTCTTTTGGGGAGGCTATTTTAATCTTCTAAACAGATATTTCTCTATCTTAGTAAAAGGGCTGGAAAAGACTGCAAATATTTCTCATTCTTTCAAAATGAGTTGTGATATTTGCCCTTCTCTAAAAGAGCAAGACTCCAACAAAAAGAAGTATTAGAAACAGAAACAGCTTGAAAGAGTTGCTTTCTAAAAAAAAATAACCAAGCATTGAAATTAATGGATAGTCCACATGCATATTCCTTAGAGTAGCACAGTGCTCTGAAAGCTAATAAGGAGAGATTTACAGCCCCCAAAAAAGCCCTGTAACTTTTCTCTTTGAGCATGCTTGCCAATCTGTTCACTCTGGATGTCTAGACAAGTGAATTTTCAGAGTGTTTGTAATTCCACAGAGATTTGGCAGCTTTTGTGTGGTGAACAGCAAAATAGTAAATTTAAAGAATACAAATTGATTTTTTTTAACCTAATATTTAGTTTCCAAATCATTTCCTTTCATTTACCATGTCCAATTTTGTCAATTATGTCTGGACTGAAATGGCCATTATTAGCAGGCAGTTGAGAATACCATCATTTGTCTATGGAATTCCTCTAAAAATTCTGTTCTGTTCTCAAGTTTGCATACATTATTTTGAGGAATGCTTTCTTTTTTTGTCTTTCAAGTGAGCTGAACAGTCTGATTTTTATTGTCTATTTCAGTCCTGCTTTTGCTGACATTTTTTAAGTGGACAGTCACCTGGTGCTGCTCGGTATCTTCAAGCTAAGCCCAACTGAGGAGGTAGTCAAAGCACTGGTATTATCGAAGTTCTCATAGTTGTGGAGCTCTGCAGGGACAACACGGCACAAACAGCCTGAGGGACTCAGGGGCCACGGGAGAAGGAGCGAGGCAGAGGCAGGCAGGCAGCAGCACTGGGGCTGCCGGGCACCCCGAGACACAGAGCGCAGGGCAGCGGGGCTGGGCAGAAGCACTCGCCACTGGCCCCTGGCAGGACGAGCAGGAGGGGAAGCTCCCAACCCTCACTGACACCGTGGGGGTACGGTGGAGACATTACTTAAAGAAGGAATTATGTGCAGTATATTAATGTAGTGACAGGGACTTCACTCAGCTTTGCATTGTTTTTCAAATTTTTTTAACCTAGGTTTTCACTCTGATGGTATAGTATTTATGAGAATTTGACTACTTTTTTAAAATCAGTTTTTCATTTTAGAATTTTACTGTTACGTGCAAATTGCGAGGTTAAATTCCCTTTTTAATGCTATTGTACTTGGAACTTTAACATGGGTTCCAGTGTTGTTTTGAAGGCTGTATTTTAAATGCAATTTTTTTTTCACAATACTATAGGTGAGAACCAAATTTACTCTAAATACGGATTTTTTATAGATACTGGTGGTGTTATGTAGCCATGCTTTGCCTTCATGTACACTACTGTGTTTTATTTTTCACTGTAAGCTACTGACTGTCCTGTGTAAATGAACTGTGCATTTCAGCTCATTTTAAGTTAATGATGAAGGTGCCCTTGCATCCAAATTGCGCAATCATGGTAATTTTCTAATTTAGGTGAAACTATTTTTAGAGTAACTTCCTTTGAAAAAACATTTTATTTTTGTGTTAGTCCTTTTCCTGATATATTTGTACTATGGATTGCACATGTAACTTTTACCTTTTTTTTACCAAGCTTTTTTTTTTTTTTTTTTCCTCTTTACTGAGCAGACAAATGTTGGCAAGATAAAGAATTTCAAACTTGGCTGTGGAACTGACTCCCCTGTTCCCTTGAATGTTGACTCATAAAAATGCATAGCAAAAATTTACTGCCACAGAACCAGTTATTCTATATGGCTGTAAAAAATGGTTATTGTGTCTATGACGTCTAAGGCTCTATCTGCAAAGGAATAGGAAGTTAAATAAAGTATTTGGAAGGTGTGACAAAATTGTATCAGTTATTTGTCTCTGGTTTCAAAACTGCATTTTGTGACTTATTAAACTTAGGTAGATTTTGCTTTGACAGTTTTGTTGAATGATAAACAGAAGTTCACTAATAGGCACAATGGACCAGTTTTCAAAATTGTCTGCCCAAAGTACACATACAAAAGTGCTCTTAAGTGTGAAGACATAATGTCTTTCCCATTATAAAACCACTTTGTATTGCCATACTACATTCCATTAGCAGATATCACAATACTTTGCAGCTGCTAATGACTTGAGTTGCCCAGTGAAGAAATGTTGCTATTCCTGTTTCACAACACATGAAAGAGAGAATAAATGTGACAGAGGTTACCTGTCCTCTGAAGACTGTGTAGGAGTGAATCAACTAGGGAGGAAAGTGTGTGATTTGAAGCACTTTTTATTGATACTGATATTCAGCAACTTTCTAATTGCCAGTTAGCTTGACACACCAGGGAAACTGCCCATTCAAAGTTGTTCCTACTTTAGAACAGTTTAACTCTGCATGTCCAAACTTGCAAATTTCCCTTTGCTTACTTACTTTATTCACAGTTTTGCCAAACTCTGTAACCCTTTAGACAAAACTATTTCCAGGCTATATTTTTGCCTTAGCAAGCTTGGAAGTCTGGGAAGTTTTCCCATCTGTGTTTGTATTATACAGTATGTTGTGTAGCATCAGTGAAGGTGGAAATTCAGTGTTTCCCCCCACAGCCTTCCAAAATTGTTACTGAATTTAAATCAACCTTCCCAACCTTCTTCCACAGTATTTTGGACCTTTTTCTGATGCTAACACGTTCAAATAGCTATTCCACTGAGCACTGATACTGTTTCCGTACTTTAAATGTAACATCATAATGTCAGGATTTTTTTTTTTTTTTCTGTGTGTTTGAGAATGAACTGAAATCAGTGAAATTACTACATACCTGAAACCTCCTTCCTACTGAGAGTAAAATGGACCCTACCTGCCAAGCCTAGTACTAAGATAAAACCTTCTGTATAAATTTTAAGGACAAGCTGTGAGCCATCTTCCTTCTGTATTTTATTTTGTTTCACCCAGCTAATGAAGGAAAGGGCAAACACAAATTTATTATTAAAAGAGCTGTGGATTTGGGGAAGGAATTTATCTGCAGGAAAAGAAGACAAGGCGGGGACAGAGTGAAGACCATGACACGGAGCTGAAGACAAGAGAGTGCTACAAGTATTGGATGTATACCCTATCTGATTGGCAAGAATGATGTCCTTATTTATGAATGTTTGAATGCAACTGTACACTCTTTAGTACTTCAGGGTTTCGTATGTAGTGATAGTGCAATGCACTACTTCACTGTAGCTTACTTTTCTGATTTTTTTTTCTCAGTCATTAATATTCAAAGAACTTAATGCTCCTTTTCTGCATTCTTCCTGAGCTGATTCTTTGATACAGCAAACATCCTTTCTAATATGATAAATGCAATACTATATTTGTTTCACTGAAATTGTAAGTAGAGTTTTTTTTTATAAAGTATTGCACCAGCATTAAACACAGTGGGCCCTAGAGTAGTGGTTTTAATTTTTCTCTTTCTTTTTTTTTCTAAACTCTTCCAACTTTTTTCTAAAAATTATTATTAACCAGTGAAATTATTTGTAATCCCTTATACTCCTGGTTTTATGCTGTATGCTAAGTTTTATAAGAAACTAAGATCTTTTTATTATCAGCCTGTTTGAATAGTTCCTCCTTACATATAAAAATGTAGAATTCTTTTATAATTTCACCTGAAAAAACACAACTATTGGGTGTGGATTCCCCCCCACCTCCCAAATTATTCGAGTAAGGGTAAATAAATTCCCCTAGAGAAAGAAGGTTTAAATCTGAGATTTTCCATACCTGAGTGCACACATCTTCTAGTGTTCAGAGAGAATATGTTAAAAGAGACATTAAAATAAAGTACTAATGGGATATTTCAATCAGCGAGAATGGGGGCAAAATTAAAGGGAATCTCTATTAATTTACAGTTCAAAAAATACTTTTGCTAGAGAGAGTTATTTTGCCAACAGAGGGTATATTCCATCTGTATCCCTAAAATGACTTTCTATACTGAAGAAAATTTGGGTATTTTGCTTCTGTGTACTACATGTGTTATTTATTGATTAGGGCTAAAAAGAAAATTGATTTGGGAAAATTATGAAAACATATAATTTGATGATTTAAGCTGACATTTGATATACTAGCATTTGATATACTACTTCAGTTCAAACAAATAATTGCCACTGTTGTGGATTAGAAGGGTATTCAAGATTTATCACATCAGAAATATAAATTCAGCAATTATTAACAAAAAATCTTCACAGCTATGATACTACTATGAAATACTAAAGATAATTAGCAGAATATGAACTTCCTCAATTGCTTGTTTGAGGAACTTGTCATTTGACACTATGTTTGTTACACATTTTCTTTCAATGTATTTGCTGTTATGTTATATAAAAATGCAGTCATATAAACATAAAGATGCATAATACTGTCATAAAATTGTTATCTAACAGAATGATCAAGTGTTCTAATATGTCCAAGGATATCTATGGTGTGTTGGAAAGGAATATAGATGAAAATGAAATTTGCAAATGTGACAGTCTGACTGTAAATCAGATAGTTACTTTCACAGCAAGTACGAGTAAATTCTCAGGAGGTGGAATTACTGGTGCCAGGAAATGTTATACATTCTTTTCCATGGTCATCTTTATCTTGCAGTGCACACAAAGTCATTATTATTTTTTAAGTGTCTTCTCCAGTGGTATTCAGAGCTTGCTTAAGGAAAGTCTCTGGACTCCTTCTATAGCATTACATTAATATGTGATAATGAACATTAACCATTTAGGTTATATATATCTGCACAGTAAATCAAAGAATACTGTCAGTAATTTGGATCAAGTAATTAGCTCATACAGATGGATGACTATACAGTCAGACATGTTGCATCCAGAAGCCATTTATTTGTAGGGCAATGAATGTTAGAAACAAAAATAAAACAAAAAATTATATTGAATTAAGTCCAGAAGAGTAAATGCACAGGCTATCTTAATAACTCTGACACTGTATGTAAAGGAAGTCACTTATGTGATTCACAGAAGAGTTTCCATAGAAGAATAACTGAAAATATTCCTTCCACCCCAGAAGAAAAAGAAAGTCTGCCTTAGACTTAAGGGATATGAAGGTGGCTTATTTGGAAGATCATTCAGGATAAATTTCAAGGATATTTCTTTTTATTTTTCAAATCTCCTCTCTCAATTACTTCATTTGCACTTTTCTGTTTCTTCAAGGTGTACTTTTTTCACTCATACTAGTTACCTCTTTTTAATCATTCTGTTTTGATCCATTTCCCCCAGTGTACCTTCTTATTCTGTGGTCACCAAATCCCCTGAACAGCAGAGTACTGTTCGTAATTCTTATTGGCAATGAGCAAATTGGCTTAATAGCAGAGTTTTCCGAAAGGATGCATCTTTCTATTGCAGTTAGGTATGTAATGAAGAAACACAGTGTGCTGAACACAGGGAACTGAAGGACCAGATGAAATTCAACAGTGCCAGTCTAGTCATCTCCACTGATGGGCCATGTAGTAATCCACAACAAAATCTATTATAGGGAATAGAAGTAACATGAAAAGCAATTGCTTTGTAGTCTTACTCATTCTTTCTGCAGTTTCTCAAGCAGTTTTTTTTCTATCTGTGACTTCCTATTTCCTCTGTTTAAATGTTGCACTTCTCTCTTCCCTGGGGAACTTCCAAAACTGACACATCATATTCTATATTCTCCCATATTCTCCCATAATATACTCCTGGAAAAGCTGG
>NW_010308796.1:0-21663 GCF_000700745.2 Antrostomus carolinensis
ATGATCCAAGGGCTGGACCACCTCTCCTATGTGAACAGGTTGAGAGAGTTTGGGCTGTTCAGCCTGGAAAAGAGAAGGCTTAGGAGGGATCTTATAGCAGCCTTCCAATACCTGAAGGGGGCCTACAAGAAAGCTGGGGAGGGGCTTTTTACAAGGGCAAGTAGTGATAGGATGAGGGGTAATAGTTTCAAACTGGAAGAGGGTAGGTTTAGATTAGCTATTAGGAACAAGTTCTTTCCTGTGAGAGTGGTGAGACACTGGAACTGGTTGCCCAAGGAAGTTGTGAATGCTCCCACCTTGGAAGTGTTCAAGGCCAGGCTGGATGAGGCTTTGAGCAGCCTGGTCTAGTGGAAGGTGTCCCTGCTCATGGCAGGGGGATTGAAGTGTTTAAGGCCAGGCTGGATGAGGCTTTGAGCAACCTGATCTAGTGGAAGGTGTCCCTGCTCATGGTAGGGGGATTGGAACTAGATGATCTTTCAGATCCTTTCTAACCCTAACCATTCTATGATTCTATGATTCTATGACCTGTGTCAAGTTTGTCAAGGGTATAATGGAGAAGAACTAGAAGGAAGAACTGCAAGAATTAAGATTAAGTTTTGTAGATGTTAAGAAGAAAAAAATCCAAGTATGAGAGAGAAATTTCAAGGTATCTATTTGAAAATTTGAATGAAAATGACATGTAGAAATCTTTGAAAATAATGCCTAGAATTTAAAATATTTTACATACAATGCGGCAAGTAAGGGAAAGGCCATGAAAGAATTTAGTTTCATGGACAAAAGAACAGGACACTAAAAAGAACTCTGAAATATCATTCTGGGTATAAGCAAGGAAAGATTGTAATTGTCAAGGCTAAAGCAAGGGATTTTGTGTTGACAAACAGATACTGTGAATCTGAAGAACAAACTTGGCCATGTATATATATGGGAAAAGCCATAAATAATACCTTAAATCAAAAGGATCTGCTAAATGTAGCTTTATTTTTGACATTAAGATCTCAATGGGTGTCCAACAGAGGGAGGCAAATTATTTTCTTCCAGCGGTCAACCTATATTAGTGGAACATCCCCCTTTTCTACTGCTTATTCCTTTACCCATGTAAGTTAAGGACCCTCCTGGATCATATAACCTTCATGCTGGGAGGTTACATTTTAAATTATTTTCCCAAACTCTGCCATAGCACTAGAACTATTGATGTTCATGGCACAGCAACACAGATTCCTCTGTCAACTTCAGTCTGGAAGCTGAGATTAGCAAAAGGATGGCAGGAGCTATACTGGCAAGTTACACTTTTCTTGGCCACAGAAAAGGAATGGCAAACAAACTGATAGAAATGTTAATGAACCCTTTTTTCCTCCCTTCTTCCCCTCATAAATCCAACAGAAGAGTGTTCAGGTTTCTGTTCATTATGACAAAAATAGGAGATGTAAACTTTTGCTTTCAAATTATAAAGATTAATTATTATTTAAAAATATTCTAAAAACTAATAAATTCAGCATTATTGTTAGCTTAAAACAAAATAATTATAGAACAAAATTTAGAATTTAAATTTATTTTGAGTTTGTAAGTTTGAAGTGAAATCAAAATAAATCTTTAAAGAAGAAAGCTTTAAAATATTAAAATATTTCATCTGGAAAATACTAAAGCGTAACATTCATTGTACAGTGATTTTGTTTTTCTTTCTGACAGTAGAGTTCATATACAATAACAAATTGGTAATATTGTAACTGCTCTTCTGTGGATGAAAATGTTACTGCAAGGAAGATTAATATGGTCAAGCATTGCTAGGGTGAGAGGGGATCACCACAGTGTGCTGCTGTACTGAAGAACAACAGTTAAGGAACTTCTTTGATGGAAAAGAAGTAGGAGACTTACAGAGAGAAAAGGGTGAATCACAGGGAAGGAGAAAATGTGGAGAATTTCTTGAAAATGTATGCAGAGAGAAAATTAGAGACAGGAGAAAAAGGTCTGAAGGAGCAGAAGAGCGACCAAAGCTGCAGACATGAGATTCAATTAAACTCAAGAACTAAACTGTGTCAGTAGGAAAATGAGAGGACAGATTTGTACTGGAAGATGCCAGCCAGGTCACAGGATTTGTTTCACACAGAAAATGTGTTCTTGTCTACATATGCAAAATATCTGTTGCTCTGGGTCAAAGTATTTTGCTGGTAGCAGATCTTTTTGTAGCAATACAGTGACATTTTGAACAAGAGTGTTTGAATTGCCAACTCTTTTAGACATTTTTGCTTGACTGTGCAGCCTCCCTGTGAGCTGTACTCCAGATAGGTCTATCGGACAATTTACCAGTCTACCTTAGCGATTATGCGAGGACAGGAACAATTTTAAATCCTTAGGTTAAAAAACAATGAACTAGGGATTTAATACTGATATTCAGTCCTAGTGTTCTTAAGTGGAGAATCTAAGTCTCCCTAATTAATCACTTCCAAATAACAGTATTCAAATAGTTCAAAACTTAAACTAATATCTAAATTAAAATTGAATACACAAAATGTCAAACAAAATATTAATAGAAATACTTCCACTAGAACTGATAGTAATGTCTTGAATCATTAAATTCTCCCTGAAGAATGTGTTTTCCAGTAGATATTTTTTCAATATACTATTGTTTTATATACTGTATATTGATGGAAACATTTGAAAAGTAATATTTGTTTTTGTTCAAAATTGAAACTTAAATATTTATACTATAGTTCTCTCTTACAGGATTTCTTATTGTTCAATATAATAATAATAATAGAAAATACTGGCATCTTCTTTGGTGGTTGGAAGTTCATGCTTTCCTCTTTATCTTGGTTTCTTAACACACTCTATTCCAAGCCCAGTTGCACCACCACTTCTGCCTGTTGGGTAGTTTCAATTGCGTTTCACAAACATCTTGAATAGCCCTATCATTTACAAAAATAGGCTGCCATGAAAATGAAAAAGACTGACTGAAGCATTCACAACTTTGCCCCTCAGAGTTTTCATAGCTTCTCATGCAGTTTCTGCAGTCTGCAGTCTCTGTAGGATGATAGTTACAGGGAAGTGAAAGAGAACTATACATGGTATGGGAAGTCCTGTCCTTCTTGCATACAGTGTTTTCATGTGGACTAAAAACACTATCTATTTTCCCCCACTGAAGCAAAATTATTCTCATACCTCCTTGACTAAATTCCCACACTTTGTTTCTTTGTTCATGTTTTAAGAAAGCAAAGCAGACCTACTTGCAGGTTCCTGATTCCCTCCATATGCTATGGTTAGAGATTCTCTGTCATTCCTGTCTCCTGCAGACCCTAAAGCCTGTTTATTTCCTCTACATTAACCTCCCTGTATTTTTGGATATTTTGTTCTCATTATTCCTGTGATGAGATGTTCACCTCCTGACCATCTGCCTCTGATTTCTGCGGTTCACTAGTCAGAATATTTCAGGTGCAACTATCGCACAGTGAAGTCTCCAAGCCCACTTAGTAACAAGCAGAGGGGCGACATTTCACACAGCTGCAGCCCTGCAGCACTAATTGACTCCTTCATACTCCTGACCTGACATGTGAGTGGGTCATCTGTGATACATCTCTTACTGGAGTGGATGGCATGTCTGAAGGAGGAGTGTGTTTTGAAGGACTTCATATTCAAAAGGAACCCAATAAAGCAAAAGTTTGCAACAATTTATCAGGGCTTTGTTTCTTCTATATTATGAGATTTACTGTCCTCATTAGATACGCTGATGTAACCCTCTCCTTAGTATGTAACATAGTGGAAGACTTCATTTCAATATGACCTGAAACACTAAAGCAAGAAAGAGTGGAGTAGCAAGCTGGCTAATATGAAGCAAGAGCTCATGCTTCATGACCCATGGTATATTCTGTGGTCACAAAACACCTTGACTTCATTAAAAAAAAAAATAATAAAAAAAAAAATCTAAGGGTCATATGTCTATCAGGTGCCAGAATTATTTTCTCCTGTATTTTATTGAATTTCTCTCTTTTTTTCACTCTTCTTCTTTTCATCTAAGTACTCTTAAAAATAGTATCAACTTTAGAAAGTATTACAGAATTCTTAAAAATAAATACATTAGTTGGATTTTGCTATGTTGTAGCACAATTTGAGAAAAATTGAGAGAAAGTTATAGAAATAGTTAAAAAAAAAAAGCTGCAGAAAAGAACACAAAAAGACCCTTGAATATAATGTAATGGAGTACTTTTGAAATTACAGAAGTCTGTTAAATTTATCCTTTGTTAGCTGTCAGCAGTACCCCTACATTATTTAAAAAATCTAAACCCACGTGTATTGTTTCCTTTTAATTTCATTATTTTGCTCAAGTGTTGAAAATATTGAATATATTGGAATTTTTTTTAAGTGTATGAATACAAGAAAATAAAAATTATTAAAATCTAAGTGACTGATTGGTAATCATGGAATCATAGTGGATAGAAAAAACCTTTAAGATCTTCGAGTCCAACCATAAACCTAACACTACCAATTCCATCTCTAAACCATGTCCCTAAGCACCTCATCTATCCATCTCTTAAATACCTCTAGGGATGGTAACTCCACCACCTCCCTGGGAAACCTGTTCCAATGCTTGATACCCCTTTCAGTGAAGTTTTTCCTAATATCCAGTCTAAACCTCACCTGGCACAACCTGAGGCCATTTCCTCTCATTCTATTGCCTGTTACCTGGGAGAAGAGACTGACTGCCACCTCTCTACATCTTCCTTTCAGGTAGTTGTAGAGAGCAATAAAGTCTCCCTTCAGCCTCCTTTTCTCCAGGCTAAACCACCTCAGCTCCCTCAGCTGCTTCTCATAAGACTTGTTCTCCAGGTCCTTCACCAGCTTTGTTGCCCTTCTTTGGACATACTCCAGCACCTCAATGTCCTTTCTGTAGTAAGTGGTCCAAAACTGAATACAGTACTCGAGGTGAGGCCTCACCAGTGCTGAGGACAGGGGGAAAATAACTTCCCTATTTCTGCTGGCCGCACTGTTTCTGAGACAGGCTAGGATGTTATTTGCCTTCTTGGCCACCTGAGCACACTGCTGACTCATGTTCATCCTGCTGTCAACCAACACCCCCAGGTCCTTTTCTGCTGGGCAATTTTCCAGCCACTCTTCCCCAAGCCTGCAATATTGCATGGGGTTGATGTAACCCAAGTGCAGGAACTGGCACTTGGCCTTGTTGAACTTCGTGCCATTGGCCTCAGTCCATCAATCCGGCCTGTCCATATCCCTCTGCAGAGCTTTCCTACCCTCAAGCAGATCAACGCTTCCCCCCAACTTGGTGTTGTCTGCAAACTTACTGAGGGTGCACTCACCCCTCATCCAGATCATTGATTATGATGTTAAACAGAACTGTCCCCAACACTCATCCTTGGAGAACACCACTAGTGACTGGCCATCAGCTGAATTTAACTCCATTCACCACAACTGTCTCTCACAAATATCCTTTAAGAGACATGTAAAATGGTAAGGTGATGTAAATAAAGTGAATAATATATGTAAAGTTCAATCATTTTATTTGAATTAAATAGTAATAAAAGCTATGGATTTTTAGTATATTTTCATATGTGCTCCTTTAAGGCTGAAGGTTGTTTTTAACTTTATGCCATCTCATAGCTTTCAAACATCATTGATTTCAGTCATTAATGATATGGATCCAGAGTGGCACAGAAAAAAAATATATGCTAATCTATTTTCAATTATTTGAATACTTCTGTCCTCTATTTCCACCACCATCCCCATCCTTAACCAATGACATTTTAATAAAACTGAGATAATGCATTTTGCCAGTGATCTGTGTACTAGTTGCTCCTTCATTTTAATGTCTATTCTGGAAGTTTTAGGACAAGTTGAGGTTTGTAGAGGATGCACTGAGGTATACCAAGCTGCTGGAAACCTGATTGCCAATTATAGTTTGGAAAGCTGAAGGACAAGAGTCATACCTACAACAGATGTATGGCATATATAGATACACCAAATGGCAGTATAAGAGCATCCAGACTTTTATGTCTATAAATGGACATACTTTAAATGTCTTAACTTTAAATACTCTTATATTAAAATCTATTCAGCTGTTTAACCCCCCAAAAATATATGAAGATCCCAGCACCTGTTGACAAATATCTGCATCCTCTCATAGTCTTACATCACTTTCTTGGATACTACAGACACATTAGAAGTTACTGAAACTGTCTACTAGATCAGTCTGAAGGAAAACTAAAATAAGTGATATTACATTCTCCTCTATTCTTGCTGACTTTTTCATTAAGAATCACAGAATGTGAAAAGGTCTTGTCTTGTTCATCACCGTAGCTCACACTTTCTCTATTGTTTGTTATGCTTGGGAAACACTGGTCTTCCTGTCCCCTGGAGAAAACACTTATACACCCAAATGCTGTAAAAAACAAGCCTATTAACTGTCTCCTCTTCAAGCTTCAGTCAGTGAGTCTGCAGGAGCATAAGCTAGAGAATTGATACTTTTCTCAAGACCCTTTCCTTCATAAGTTAGTTTCTCTAAAAACCTGAGATAGATTAGGAAGATTTTATTTCTGTAAAATAACCATGAACTCAACTACTGTACTGTTAAAAAGACTGTTCATAAACCTACTGGTGCCAGCAAAATGCTAGTCATTAAGCCATCCTTGACTTCAGAGAAGAAGATTGAAAGGGGACTTGGTTCTTTATTTCATTGCCCTCTCAGAAGTCATAACAGCTGTGTATACTGCTGTAAAAAGTTTTCCAGTTATATGACACTATTTCTACTGTCTTTGATAATGTGGTTTTACATATTTATTTATTTTACAGAATAGGAATGGCAATGCACTTCGTAACAGTGAAAATAAACTGTTTTATTCTTTTGAATATGACTTTACACAATAGTTGTAAACCAGCTCATAAAATGTTTTTCTCTGCCTCACTTTGAGTGAAGAACTTTGATATATGTCATAATAAATTCATCTTTTGATTGTTTCCTGTCTTCATTTTCCTATTAACTTAAGCTGTACTGAGCAACTGTGTTCTATGCTAAAACAGTATAAAGCAAATTGTATGTTTAGATAGCTGACTATAAAGGAGACACTGTCCAGTATTTCTCAAGATCACTTTTGAGCTGCTGCACAGAAATTCTAGATCTTAGTAAAGCTATCCCTAAAAAAAAAAAAAAAAAAAAAAAAAAAAAAGAGTATATAATGTCTTTTATCTTTCTAAAAGCAATACAGAGAATTAATTTTCCAATTTCTAAATTCCTTACATAAAATCTGGATCCCAAAATAAAATTAAAAAAGCATTTATTGATACTGGAATCTCTCATAAGTGTTTTCTATGGAAACACAGAAGCAAAACTTTTACTGCAGGCAAAAAGAGGTGTAACAACACTAAGAGATGCAATGAAGAGGCAGGAGGAAATTCAGTGCCTGTATTCTGTAGTATAAAATCTTTTTGTGCAGTGGTAGTTCATTGAGGAAGTTGAGAACCACTTCAGTAAAAGTGGCAAAGAACAAACATGCATACATATGACTCTGCAGCTTCTCTCACCTTATGAAAGTTGTGCAATTTTTCCAAAATTAAATCATTATAGCAGGCTATCATCTGCCAGACTGCAGTTTCTTGTCCAAACCGAAGGTGAGTAAACCCCACTGTCCTGCCATGCATGCAAAACTGATTTGTATAGTTGCTTTGATTTAATCTTGGTTTGAATTTATGACAGGAAAAGATGGTGCTCATACTGTGCATTAATCTGGATGAAAAGTTTGCTCTATTATGGTAACCTTTCATCTACAAGAAGTTCTAAATAACCTATCAATACAGCACAACATAAACACTAATGCACTGTTAAAAAGACTTTCACAAAAGAATATGTGGATAAAGAAAAATTGCAATAGAGATGACAAACAAAATTTAGTGTTGCTTATTTTTTCCAACACCTACTCCTGGCCACCACAAGGCACTATTCACACATTACATCCAAATGCAAGTAGCATATATGGCTGTACAAGTCTTCTGAAAATTAACTGGGTATGGCCCATAAGGTAAATCAAAGTTATTGGAAACCTACAGATTCAATATTTGATTTATTTAATTTATTTTATTCTGTATACACTCTTTGCAAATTTCCTTTTTATTTTATATAAACATGCATATATATATATAGCACTTGCAATATTGCAGTGATGTTTTCCTTACAGTTACTATAGTTGTACTTTTAGAAACACATATACCAAAAAGAAACAAAGAGTCTATGTTAGGGGAAAAAAATCTTATGCTAATAATTTTAGGTTATTTTCTCATAGTGTTTTCAAAGTGTTATTAACAGCAACAGAATAAAAAACACCCCAAGCCTGAAAATGAGAAGTACATTGACAGAATCTTTTAAAGTAGTAAGTCACAGCACAGTGTGGGGCTCCAGTACAGCCTAATAGTTGTTAATCTGAATAAATAATATGTTTTTAATCCTCAAGTGGCATTTAATTAACCTGCAATAACTGGTTTATTAATTCTCAATTAAATCATTATTTGAAACACTTAATTTAAATATGAATGATTATATTTTCTGCTACCTCCTGTAAGGTATCTCACTATTTGTGATGAGTTGTAGGTTAAAGTTTGGCATTTAGTCTCCCTCTTCCTCAATGAACATCAAGGACAGGTTTGAAAAGCTTCACGCTGTTTGTTAATTAAAGTAAACCAGAAGAGCAAAAGACAGGGAATTCAGAAAACAAAATAACCCAATTACCATACATTCCAACAGTGCAATATAATTTATTTACACTTATTCCCACACTTAACAAATACTCAGAGCAAGATACTCAGCTAGAGTAAGCTGACAATATTGACTTCAATTAATTTATTTACAAAGTCATTATATGTTTGGTTTTTTTGTGTTTTTTTGTTGTCAGGTTTTGGCTTCTTTTTTTTTTTCTTTTTTTTTTTTTCTTTGATGTTGGCTAAATATGGGCAATCTGCTCAGTTTTGCCTAAGAGTCAGAATCAAAAACCAATCCCTGTTCCAAGCAGCTAGGTGTCAGGGACACAGAAAAGTGGGGATAAATTTTGTTCCTGTGGTATAAAAATAATATTTTTTACTAATAATTTGAATAAAATCAGTGACCTGTAACTGGGAGTAGAATATAGAAGAAAATATTCCACTGAGGAGAAAGAAATTGAAATGTAGAGCCCTAAACACTAAAACACACCAAGAAATATTTTAAGATATTGTAAGTGGGATGAACCTTTGAAGCGTTAGACAAAAAGACTGACTGTTGTCTAAGAAAGTATCTTAGGCATCCTCAGTGGAGGAGGACACCTTCAGCGATGGTTAAGAGCCTCTTGTTATGAAACATCTCCTTTGTGGAACCTCTTCCTCCCCTTTGGTTAAAGAAGATCCCCATGGAGACTAGCTTTCCTATTGTAAATTCCTCTCTTTGCAAATATCTCTCTTTAACTTCCCTCAAATAGCCAAAGGGCTTCCTGCACCGGTAAATGCGGGAGTGGTCCAAAATGGCATTAGACTGCATTCCAAGATGATGAACAACTTTCTTCCCTAAACTGCTTAAAGCCCAGCCAACTTAAAAAAATTTCAGACACTGAGGAAAAACTAAGTTCTGATTGTGTTTTGAGAATAAGGATATTGTGTAACTTATACTACAGATTTAACTGGAACAAATATATTAAGCAGCTGTGATAATGCACCTGCAAAATAGAATCTATTTCTTGTATTCACAGGACATGAACCCATCCCAGGAATTTATGTTCTATATAAGGTGAAGTTAATAATTGTACCCAAACTGGCAAGTTTTATATTTATATTGTATCCATGTATCATCAAGCCTTTGTTTTCACATTTATTTTAATTTTCTCACTTTGTTATTTTTTCTTTCTTTTTTTTCTGCCCTGATAAATTCTCTTCTTTCACCTTGCATCCAAGATAGTCCCCTAAATTACTCCCATGTAGCATAGCATATTTACTTCTATAACAACCACTTATATGACATCAAATCTCCTAGTTCTAAATTGAAATGGCTACTTGTTCTTTACACAGAGAGGCCAAAATAAGTTAGAAACATAAAAAATATTTTAATGACCATGGATTAAACATAAATGATTCAGCAGTTTGCTCCATGGTTATTTATTGAAGCAGGGATGATAATAGACACTGATTTAAAAGAAAAAAAAAAAAAAAAAAAGAAAAAAGGTAAAAGCTATGCCCTTCTTCTTCCCCCAATTTCTTTCTCTTCCTTCCACATTCTCTCCCTCATAGAAGGCGGTGCAGTATTCCAGTATTCAGATTCACTTCAAACATCACCCTTTCTTCTTTAAAATAGAAAGAAGTAGAGGGGTAAAAGATAATAGAGGTGTCCTCGAATTTCAGAAGTTGCACTTTTAGGCCTTCTATTTTCACCTCTTTCCACTTTTATTTCTACTGTTACTGATGCAGCAAATACCTTTTAAACTTTTTTTTCTTTTTCTTGTTTCTTTCTATTGGAAGCCTTTCCAAGTCTCTTGCTTTCAGGTACCAACTGCAACCACTAAATACTAAACTCCCAATCAGAACTACTCAGTTCTCTGAGGTGACAGGGTTAGAGGAGAAACAGAACCTCACCAGAAGAAGCCTGCCTTTTAATTTCCATCAAGGGATACTTTGAAACAAATTCAGGTATTTTACTACCAGCATATCTCTGCACTAATGTAGCATTTCACAGAGTTTCCGCAATAACTATCTTTGGGTCTTCTCATAAGAGCCCTATAATAGTCATAAATATTCCTCAGGAGAGCCAGATAGACTCTGAAAGGCATATAATAGCTATCATAAATGAATAATAAAATGTAGAAAGGACAAGCCACCATGAAAATGGCAAATGAATATGATGACGTGTCTGTTGTACGTGAGTTAATTGTCTGAATTTTATATTTACAGAAAATCCCAGCTGTTTTCTGATGTGTCAGCAATATTTATGGAAGAGGAAGCATCCTCTGGAAGGTTAAGACTTTTTGCAGAAAGAGTAAAGTACTTACTGAGCTGAAAGCTCGCACCACTGTCCTTTGTGTACTCCTCGTGCATCTTAAACTGTTTGCTGCAATGACAAATTATGGAAGTTACAGTCCACATACAATCTTCTTTGTGCCAAATGGTGCAGATAAATTTTACTTCAGCCTAAAAACTAAATCAGGGATTTCAAAAATAAGTTAACACATGTGGACAGCATAATACTACACTTCAAAGCCTCCCTTTGAGAATTTTAAGCCTCCCTTTACCAGGATTTTAACTGAATAAGAACACTGGCTATGCTCTCTTAGTAAGAGTAAAAATGTGATTACCTTGATTTAAAAACAGTCCTTTACTTCCTGCATAACTTCAATTTCAGTCCAACAATGTACATATGGTATAACATACCATTCAACTTAAAAAGTGATACTACCCTGTAAGTAGTCCCATCAAAATCAAACCCATTGCATTTGTGATGAAGTCTTTAGTTTTAAATATGCTGTCATAAACAGGCTTTAAAATTTTTCTTAAGGGCATATTATGGCTTCATAATTTTGAACAGACAGCCAGATGGCTATATACAGAAAATATATACAGAAAGCAGAATAGGAAGATAATTCATGTGACATCAGTGTATAGATCTGAATAGAAGTCTTTAAATCTTAGACATGAAAAAAAGTTAATATATTTCTCTCTGTATTGACCAATGTAGAAGCTTCTGTTTTAAAATAGCCATGCTTGTCAGCATAAAAACACTGAAAGTAAAACACATTGCAAAGTGGAAATATCTATGACTATGTGACTAGAGAGTAAGGAGAATCTTGGTTAATAGTGCCTTAATATTCTCCAAAAAGACCTTACATCCAAAATGGAGTTTTTTCTCTTTTTGCATACACAAAAAAAGAAAAGAAAAGAAAACAAAACAACCAACCAACCAACCAAAAAAAACCCCAAACAACCCAAAACTTTCTTAAGACAAGTAAAAGACCTCATAAAAGACAAAGGTATATTCCTTTGACATTT
Organism: Antrostomus carolinensis; assembly: GCF_000700745.2. Classification (NCBI taxonomy): domain Eukaryota; kingdom Metazoa; phylum Chordata; class Aves; order Caprimulgiformes; family Caprimulgidae; genus Antrostomus; species Antrostomus carolinensis. The sequence continues at coordinate 11,995 of NW_010308796.1, forward strand.
GCAGAAACCTCTGAATATGTATTAGTAAATTGAGAAGACACTATAACTATTTGAAGTATAGGAAGGCTATAGAGAGCAAGCATCATGATTTATTGAAGGTTGTTTCTGATATGTTTCACTTAGATTATTTTATAAGCATGAGTCTCTTCAAATAGACAATGTCACAAAAAGACTGAATGATATAGCCTAGCTCAGAATTTCCAAGATGGTTGTTTCTGAAAGGGAAAGTCTTGAAATCAGAAAAACTTTCTCTTTTGATTGTGGGGTGGGGTTTTATTCTTATTATTTTCTGTATTCCTGAATATTACTTTCTCTTGAGTATTGTACGTCTTAAAACATAAGGGTAATTGAAGTCAAATCTGTGTTTAATTATGTGTATAATTTACTAATATTCAGATATATTTAACTTCATGCTGTGTCTCTGGCTTGCTTTATGAAATTGAATGCACAGTTGTACAGAGGTGATTTGTGTTGTATGTGAATTATTTTTTTAACGGTACATTAAGCTATAGCACTACACTGATCCCAAGTTGCATCAACCTGTATTATACACTGAAGATTACGGTGGAAAACTGATTTGTTTTTCTGTTTTTATAGATTTTGTTTTTCCTCTTCAAAATTCAATTTTGCTTTTTTTGACTAACATAGAAGTTAGCTGAGAAAAAATATCAGAAATAGATGCCTTACAGGAACCTGTGAGCAGATTAATGCCCTCAGTTCTTATTGAAGAGAATAACTTAATTGTTTACAGAACTGGACTTTGAGATTGACAGAAATGTGTCTCTATTGCAATGCATAATACAGAACTACCTCAAAAATGAGCTTGAATTTATAGTTACTTGCTTTTTCATATAGTAAAACAACTGCCCAACTCCTGATGTCACTACCTCTTCTCTAACAAAGCAGCACTACATAGGCAGCAGGTTTCTTGTCATACTTCTGATTAGGCACACTGGAAGAAAAGTTACTAAGATGTCACCATTTAAACTGCAAAAAGAGAAGTCTTAAGTTAGGTGTCTCTAAGGATATCTGGTTGACATGGTTTAACCAGGAAGGGTCGCTGCCTGCCCCACCCCCCACCCTCTGGTGGTATGGGGAGGAGAAAATATAAACAAACGGGGATCAGGGGTTGAGACACAAGCAGTTTACTGGAATAGTAAGGGAGAAACAACACAAAACAACAACAACAACAGTACTAATTAAAGAATATACAATGTAATAAGTGGTACATGGAACAAAACTGCTCACTGCGGGACCAGCTGCCAAACCATGGTACCTGGCACGCCCCTCTTCCCAGAACTTCCCCGTTTAAATACTGAGCATGACATCACTGTGGTATGGAATACCTGCTTTGGCCTGTTTGGGTCAGCTGCCTCTGTTGCTCCCCTCCCAGTTTCCTGTGGACAATTAACTCTATCCTAACCAAACCCAGGACACTGCTTTTCAAGAATAAGAAAGATATAGGAGAAAACTGTGAAGCTTTCAGATAAGGCATTTCCTATTGGCTATTATGACGTCCTTGTTTATAACCACGTGAAATCTTCATTGTAGAGCAGAGATTAGCAGAAAGAATGTGATGCTGTCTTCTTGATTTGCATTTTTATACACTGGTGAAATCAAGGACTGCATAATTAGACCAATTTAACACAGATATCAAAGCTGTAACTTCCATATTGAGTCTCTAAACTATGTACCTTGATTCAATGGGAAAAAATACTCGGAGAGAAAAGATAATTAATAGCATGTTTGACAAACATTAGACTAGAAGATTTGAAACTTTCAGTCAACTTTTACCTTATGACATTGTATCAGAAAGTTTTCCTCAAGAATCTAGGAATATTTTTAAAAGTCAAAACCCTAAGTTTAGACAACTAAATTCTTATTTAGTTTTAAAGCTTACTATGCATGAAAGAACTCATATTGAGATAATTCAGAATCTAGACAAGATGATCATAAAACCAAAACATATTCATGACTATCATGAGTCTTTCTCTGGAAATATAACTATTGCTACCCATCTGCAGTCATTTGCAGTCATGCTCTTCTTTAATTTGGGCTTTATGTTTAAATAATATAAAACTTCATTATTACTTGTTTTCAGAAACCTCAATAAATGAAATCTGTTCTTTCTATGAACTTTTCAAAAATGGCTATGCAATCTGAAGAGGTCCATTTCTGAAGAAACAGACATCTGGAGATCACAGAGGCACCATCCGTGCATCTGGACTGGGTTGTGATGTAGAGCAAAAACCTACTCCTCCTTTAATAAACTTCTGTCTATGTTGTTTCTATTTAAGAAAAATGTATGTCACAGTTTTACTAATTTTTTACAATATGCTTGTAAATTTTATCTTAAAGCAAAATAAGGCTATTTGCATGGTTCTTTTTATAAACAATAAAATAATAAGAAGGAATTTGCATGTGTTTTCATGTATGTTGTTCTCTGCTTTTTTGTCTTGTGAAATCCCTGCATTTGTGAAGCAAATAAACTAGTGATGTCCATATCTAAAGAAGTCTAGACAGATATTATTTCAAGTGATATACTTTGGAGGTATGAGATTAAAGAAAATTTACTTCAATTGCAAATGATATACGTTATGCTACTCTATGCACAAAATGACCACACTAATTTTGAATTTTTTTATTTCTTTTATTTTGATTCAGGACCTACATGTTTCATCTAAGAAAACTACAACTTACCCAAATATATCAGTGAGTAAGAAGGACTTCACTTCCTCACATTTTGACATTGATGTCACCCTACATAGTGTTTAGTTACTAATGCCCTATTGTCAAAGATTTTAAAATCCATGATAAAACTTTCTTCCATGCTCCAAAAGCAAAGAATCTCTGGTATGGAAGTATGTTGGAATTTGCATTGCCCTGGTTCAAAAAGACTCACAGTTTAATCATCTTAAATCTGTTAGGAAAAAAGTAAATTCTGAAATGACTGTAGGATGTAAAAGGAAAAATCCCTTGTTCTTTATTCTATAGAACAATCGGTGAACACTGCATCTGTTAGCCACAGATGCAAAAGATGATGACTCCTGCTTTTTTCTGGAAAAAACAATGCCTGTCCATTATGTTAAAGAGACAGTGTCCCTGACAAAGGGCTTTTATGGTGAAAAAGTTCATACAAGTTATGACTATGTAGCATTAGATGACAAGTTTTATGTATTTGATAGGGAGGAAAAACTGAAGCAACACTAATCATATGTGTAAATCTAGGACCAAGTAATAAAGGACCATAAATGAACAGCATTTTCTTGTGATAGTTTTCCTTGTCTCTTATTCATCGTGTTGATCTCACTTTTTAGAGGGTTTCACACTTATTCCTTAGACTGAAGAATAGCTGTGCTTCTCATTTATTCCAAAACAGGCATATTTTTGTGTGCAGCAGTAGTTAATAATCCTTTTTTTTTCTTTTTTTTTTCTTTTTTTTTTTTTTTTCCAAGCAGTATTTTGCAAGAAGCTCTGCAAGCATATGCATTATTCACATCCTAGATATGTAGATATTTGTCAGACCATTGAAGGGGAATGTATTTCCAAAGGCTAATTTTTGTCTATAAAGGTTAATTTCCCTAGAGTCCCTTGTAGTCAGTAGAAGAAGACAGTATGATAGTACCCTCCAGAGAACAAGTCAGAGTAGGAGGCTAATTAATCTCACTGGGGGAGATTAACCACACTAGGCTATAGTCAAGATTGGTGAATGGCTCCCACTCTGGTCATTCACCCAGATTATGCCACTTGCACAGAAATAACTTCTCCTTTTCCTCATTTATTATCCCACCAAAGCCTGTCATCTGCAAAACTTGCTGATAAATATTTTTACATCATTATCATAGACACAGGAAGGCCCTAAAAGTACTGTCCCTACTACTCCACTGATACCTGTGCACTGGCTGCACATATTGGCTGCTTAATATATTTCTCCTATGTAGTTATCTTTATTCTCCAGATTAAGGTGGTTCATATCCATGCTCTTCAATGTTAGTCCAGGGCAACCATGACAGTTCCACATGGTGATCATTTGAACAAGACATGATTATTGTTTTTATCTTTGTTTTTTTATTTTCCTGTTGAAAATTTAACTGTTGATGTGAAGGTTTTACTGCAGCCCGTTAGAGCCATATTCTTATAGCTTGAAATGTGTTGGATGCCCTGGCATCATGGTATGTTCAAGAATGTGTGGATCAAGAGCACATTCAGAAAGTACTGGAGAATTGTGTAGAGCACATGTTAACAAGCCTACTGTTTTCTTAACCCTTCAGACTTTTGGAACCTATCTGTCAAAAAAGCTATTCCTAGAACCATTTTCAGGTTATATTTCAGAAGGAGCTATACTATTCTATTCAAAAGGAAGTTAAATATCTATGCAGTACAATCAGGAGATTAGATATGGCAGTGATGAGGGAAACTGACTTATTGGACAATGCAAATGTATCCATTAAAAATTACATTTAGAATTATTTGGAAAGATATTTTTGAAATTACATGCTGTGTAACTCTTAATTCCAAGTAATGGTAAATCTTCAAGCAAAATATTTTGTGGCAGTAAGAAAAATCAATTAAAAATCAGGTTTTGTAACATAATATGTGAGTTGCTTGGTGGAGTTTCGTGAAGAATTGGTTAGTGCATGGTCTGATTGTTGTCTGATCTCAACTGTTTTATGTTAGCGAAAGGTATTAAAAATAAAGCCTGTCTTGTTCAAAATTTATTTGGCATTGAAGCATTTATCAGAGGTCTGTTTTATCAAAGTAAAGAGGAAGAAAAGTGCATCTTACAATCCTAAATGGAAAGTACTGTCCATGTAAGAGTTTCTCCCTTTAATAATGACACTTATCAAGAAAATGTTTGACCCTCATTGCTTTAAAGGAAGGTCTTGTTTTCTCTATGAGTTTAAGCAACTTTAATTTACATACATACCACCTCCTTTCTCATATGTTCTACAAACCTCTGACAAACACAGCCATCAGTGATGTGGAAAAATGTCTTGGAACATAAGCCTAGCATTCAAGCAAGACATATGCACTCTGCAGGAGACAATTCTTCTGTGACAGAGATATAGATAATGGTTCTCTTCTCTTTGTTATATCCCGAGTTGAACGCAAACTTTAATATGGTTATTTATTTCAGCTCTTCATGTTTCATTTTGTTGGCATAATCAGCACCCATATACATCAAAAAGGAGAGAGGTTTTTAACCTCATTCTGGACAGAGAGCTAAGTGTGAAGAAAATCTAAAAGCATGTAATTTCAAAGAGAAATCTGATATATATTGTTTGAACTGCATCAGGATCATGCTGAGGAAAAAAATGTAGTTTAGAGGAAAATTTGTATTTGTACCCTGAAATTTAAGACAGCTAAACCAGAGGAAATTCTGCTTCTTTAAGTATCTAATGTGACAAAGTTTTTGCTCCAGCTGGTTCTGGCTGAAGTAGAGATAAAGGCAGAAACATTTTACAACAGTCTTACATCAAATCATGTAATCTCAACTGCATACACACATGGAGGTGTGTCACAACAGTAATTTTCTCTTTTTTTAGCACGAAAGGATACTACTGAAATGTGTGCACTTACAATTTTTATAGACAGCAACGATTGTTTCTTACACATTCCAGTGACATTAGGAGGGTGGATCTCACAAAGGCACCGAGGATTTCATTGCCAACATATAAAAGCATGTACAAGAGTCCAATGTCTCTCATTAATACAAAGAATAATATGTATATCAGTGAATAAACACAAGCAATTAAGGGTAAGAAAAATAATAAACATCTAGAGGAAATTCTTTAAGTTTCATGGGGTCAAGTGTTTTGCTTGTTGTTAGTGAAAAAAAGCTTAAAGAAACTCACAGACTGAAAAATGAAAAACCTTGCCACAGTATTTGCTTATTAAGTTCCAGATAGATTTCAAACTGCAAGAGGTAGTCTATGAGTCTTTTTGTGCTGTCTTCCAGTACTACTTTCTTAGAATGGGTAAAAACACAAAACTTACATAATAATTTTAGAAATTAATAAAAAATAAAAAAAATAAAAATAAAACTCTTGGAGTGTAAAGAGTATGTTACAACTTATTTTCTCCCGGACAGAATCTTTTATGTAGAAGAGCAGGACATCATTTGTGTGGAACTTGGACACAGAAAATGTCAAACTTTCATAGTTCTCTGTCAAAACACAGCTGACTTTTAACTGATATTTCCCTCTTTTTTAAAAGAAAGGCACATCCACAAAAGTATAAGTTTTTCTTTTACATAAAATCTTTATGAAATAGTAGCTGAGTGTCTTGTAACTACTGGAAGTAATACAGTTTTAGGTCTGTAATTCATGCTAGCAAGAAGTGAGAAGAAATGTTTTAAATTTTATTTCCATGTGTTCTGTGAATTATAATTTTGCTTGAAACATCAATCTGGCTTTCTTGATTTACAGCCTAAGTGATTATGAAAACCTTTTTCCTGAAGTGGTAAGAAACTCTTATGGTCTTTCCCAAAAAATATCTGGTCCGTTTAATTACAGCTCATCTGGCTGCTGTCTTGTATCTTTTTTTAATATATATAGAGTGATCCACTCTGGCCTTGGAAGCCCAAAGACTTGTGCTTTTTTCTGTATCTTAACAGTGACTTGATCAGTGGTCTTAATCAAATCCCTTAGAACTCAAAGCAGCAAAACACAAAACCACATTTTTTATTTGAATAAGACTTAACATTTAGCAACCACTTGAGTATTTTACATTCTGTTGTGTCTCCCATCTGTGTAAAGGAAAAGAGAATGTTTATACTTTCCTTTCTTTCCTCACAGATGTTGCAAGATTTAATCAGTTTGAAGAAAGATTGGGTTTTAATTGCATTGCAGAGCACTGAATGGCCATGATACAGGAGAAAAAATGCCATCTGACCAGCAACAAGACTTACAGAGAAAAAGTCGGGTTGAGAAACTTGAAGTACAAGTCTCAAAGATTAGTGAAAATTAAAAAAGGCTGTTGCTTCCAGGCTCCAATTTTAACTCTTAATTTGGTGAAAAGTTTCCTTGTTTTTTTCGGTGTTTTGAAATTTATTTAAGAAAAAGGAAGCAGCTAAATACCAGAATTCTCTAAAGACATCCTCCTGATCCTTTTTTTCCCATTAATCTCCAGCGTTAAGGAATGCCATTAGAATTAGTATTCACAAACAAGGGGGTTGTAAAGGCAAAATATGTGCAACAGAGATATACTTTCTTTCAGCAGAGAAACTGAAAGTTTCTGCAGAGAAAGTTCACAGGGCTACTGTCAATTGGATAAATCATCTTTCTTTTCTTTCTTAGGAATTCTAACAAGTTAAAATATTAATAATTAAAGGCAACCCCCCCAACTCCAAACCATAAAATCCAACATATTGGCAACAAAAAAAGGAAAGAAGCTGTAAGAGTCATTGGGGACTGATTTGGAAATGCTTCCTGGTATTTTTGAATGCTAAACCTTCTGTGTATATGTGTATATAATACTGATGCCTTAAGGAATTCAACTGTTGGGATAAGTTTTAATAATCTATTTTGGATACTTAGGGAAGCATTCTTCAGTCTTCCTGCTTGCAGCTTGGAAGACCTTGTATGCCAAGAAGGGTCACAGGTGTCCTTGCAGATGGGACATTCTAGATTTGACCTTTCAGAAGAACAATAGAATGAAATATTTCAAACAGATGACAGGAAATATTAAGTTTCTTCTCTACAATGCAATTAAAATCCCATATTTCTTCAAACTGAATAACACCATTGTTTATGACATATATGTTGATCTTGTTCACTATTCATAACATGAGGATGGACTCCTGAGGCAAATTATCTGTGAGATTTTAATGAAAATATTAATGAAACTTATGTTTCAAAAAAAGTAAAATGTGGGAAGATGAATTACTCTAAGTGAAGACTTAGATGATATAGTCTACAGATAAAAACAACAAAAAGGTCATATAGATCATGGTTTAGAAACTGCAACATATACAAATCCACAGTGATTTTAACAGTTTGTTGTTAAGGAAACTATGAATGCCTTTTAATATTATCAAAATTCAGGTCTGAATATTATATTATCTTTCCAATAACAAGTTTTTTACTAAGGAGGAGACCTGGTGAAATCTCCTGTATGTGTTACTGTGTGATCACAGATCTGTCAAATTCTAGCTTGCTTCATAAGCTAAGCAGAGAGTATACTAAAAATTACAAAATATTATTGCATTATGAATGTTTAGGTCAGCATATTAAAGGATTTAACTTAAGATAAATCTTTTTTCATGGTTGCTTGGATTATTATGACACTGACTCTGTGTAGGTAATTAATATAAAATTCCGGGATCTGTTCCTGAAAGTGAATAATTCTTTTTTAGACCCACAATGTGTGTCAAAGATACCATTGTCTTTTTCAGCAGTAAAAATAAATTGATTTCATAGGCACACTTTTTTTTTCTTTTTTTCTTTTTTTCTTTTTTTTCTCCAAGATGGCACACAGAATAGCAAGTTAATTGCTTTTTCAAATGTATTTATTAAATTAAAAATGGTGGCAAAAATAACCTCAAATGACACTCTCAATCTCTTTTCTGGAAGGATTTTGACCTTGGTAACATTTGTTCAAAAACCACAATGATATGGGTTTTTACTCCCATATGGATTTTACATTACAGTTCAGAAATTAAGACATATAGGAGACCTGTATTTAATACTTCGTTAAGTCTTCAGGAACATGATCTTGCCTCATCCATCTTACAAGTGTGTAGGACTGTTGGTGTCTTAAGCAAATGTGCAAAATGACTGCACAGTGAATATGCAACAGATGTTGAGTACTGGGTGTGGACGGTACTCTAGATTGTATATCTAGAGTACGCCCCTCAGGGTTCCACACCTTAAAATAGCTCCAGAACTGATATTTTCTGTCTTCCAGGTGCTAATTGTAATTGTGGTTATAGAAACTCTGGAGTATGGGAAGGGGTAGAGATGAAAAGAATGGAAAGAAAGGATTTCCTTTAATCCACACTCTGGAAACACCATGGAATAATTAAGTAATTAAATGCTCATTGATCTAGGTAGTGACAGTGTGTGTTTGAAATTGCAAGTAGTAACAAATCCCATAGATTACTGATTTTGATGCCACTGACCAAATATGATAGAGGCATCTCAATAGGAGACACCCTGTTTGCCCTAGTGCCCCACAGCTGCTCTGCTCCTGGCTGGGGTGGTGTAACAGGCACTGGCTGCCAGATCCTGTCCTGATGGATCCTGTGGGGACTTCACACGGCTCCCAGCACCCCTAGCAGTCAGTCTGCTCTGCATCCTCATAAAACCTTCCATAGATTTTGCTTTCAATACTCAATCTCATTAATTCCCCCCCCCAGAAACTTTGACCATTCACACCATCCTCTGGAAACAAGTTTTGACTCAAATATCCATTATATGACCTCTTTTGTATCTAGCTTCAACTAGCTTGATTTCTTACCCTTTTGTTCTTATACTGGTGGGAAAATGATCCTTTAACATCTTTTTATCCTTTTCATGTGTGTTGGATTTGTGTGGAAGGGTTTTAAATTTATTTTTTAACCAGGTTGAGTGTGTTTTGCCCATGATCATAATTGGTGAGTTATCCCTTCCTATCGTTGTCCTGACTCATGAGCTTTTTGTTATATTTTCTACTCCCCATTCCACCATG
>NW_010308796.1:21710-34770 GCF_000700745.2 Antrostomus carolinensis
GCTGAACCACAACAGTATGAAACCCAGGATTTTATGCATCTTTATTACACCATCCTTCCCTACCTTTTATTTTGCAAACTAAAGAACTTTTCTTTCTTTCTAACTTTTGTTAAAACCTACTCCATACTTTCAATTATCTTTGTTGCTTTCTGAACTTTTCATAGTTTTCTGTAACTCTGCTGTGATGGAAAGACAAGAACTACAGAGTATTTAGGATATCAACAACAGATAGAAATAGTAGCACAATTATGATCTAAGTTGAATTCCTTATTCCAGTTTCAGTATTTCCTAGCAGTTGGGTGATTTTTTGTTTTCGTTTGTTTTTTTTAACAATATTGAGCAATGATTTCTTACTTTCTTGGAATGGGTCATAATCCCAACATCCGGAGTAGCAACAGTCATCTTGTTCTCAGTGTTTTTCTAAGATTTAACTTAGGCACCCTGCCATCCAGATTGCTTGTTCTGAGAATACCTCAGAGTTGAGAGAATCATGTCTAATGAAGTGAGGTGAAATACGAAAACTAAAGGACACTGGATGCCATACAATATACAGATTCAGAAAGTTACCTTTTTGTTATAACTTCTAATTTCAATAAAGAGAATGTATTATGAAATTTTTCAGGAAAATAAAGCTTTATCAGAAAACACCTCTTCATTGTACCTTATATATGTCTTTAAAGATCTTAAATTCAAATATTTTAATTCCAGTCAAAGACAGGATTCTATGAGGAAAATTAGATGGAATTCTTATCTACTCTTACTGATTGAGAATCCAAGACTCTGAAAAGTATAGTATTTTAGATATGATATGTTTTTCACCTGTGAATTAAATTTCATTATCCCTGGTGCCAGGGTAGTTTGTTGTGGTAAGGTTTTCAGATTCTTTGATCCTAGCCTCTAAATATGATTCAACTTTTGGCTCTGCAGAAAGAGCCTAACAGTCTTGAAATGTTTATACCAAGTCTGGGCTGTTGAGTTTTCCAGGTTTCTTAGTATGGAAACTTTGAAATTTACAATTGTGACAATTTCAGAGGGCTAGGAGCAGTGGTCAACCTGACAAGAATGTTAATTCCACTCTAGCAGCTGCTGGAGATCAATGGCATGTGACCATAGGAAGCCCCGCTGGGCAGATTGTCCTTTGGCTAAAGATTCTGAGATGCCCTTACTCCTGAGCCAACTCATTCCCCAGGCTCTCTGTCCCCTCATGAATGTGATTTTTGCTTAGCAGCTGCCGGTTCCAGTGCATTTATTTTACTTGATGGGAATGATAGGGAAAAATGTATTTTTTTCTTCTTCAGAATTTCTGTTCATGGGAAATTTAACAAATTTGGTTTCTTCGTGATGTAGTTCAAACCCAAATATAGAAATATCATTATGTAGGTTTTATTACATAAAATGAAGTATTTGAATTTTGGCCAGTTGCTGTGCCAGCTATTCCCATCTGCCCTGAAACAGGCATGTAGCAGAAGTGGGCTCTAAGGACAAAAAAGAAAAGCTGGTGTTCAGGGTGAGTTGACTGCTATGGAAAGTTTGTTTTTTTGGGTTTTTTTTAAACAACAACAAACTTTTAAAACAGACTTTGACACAGATTCTTTTTGTACTCTTTGCATTAAAAATAAAGATAAAAGTTTCTTGATTGAAAAGCTATCTCCAGGACAATAGTTGCAATCGAAAGCAATATAGTTTCACATAGCCATCTGGTCTTCCCAGAGCTCCAGCTTTAGACCCTGTTAACCCTGATCTAGGTTTTGTTGTTTTGTTGTTTTTTTTTTTTTATTTAAGTTTCTGATGTTGATGGAAATTGCTTACACATGCAGAATCAAGCCATTTTGTATAAATCTGTTCTAATACTCTTAAAACCACACTGTACTCAGAATCCAGGATTAAGGCTTTAAATCAGATGAAATATATATTGGGATTCCCAACAAGTTTTCTTCCTTTTTATAATGCAAATGTGTTAATGCTCTGGCCTCAAAAGTGAAAGACCAAAGCCCAGATATCTATCAAGAATCTGGCAAAGCACTGTTCAGCTAGCACAGGCACTTAGAAAAACAGGACTCCCTCATGCTAAATAACAACAAAGAGATATATCAAAGTCTTATATCTCAATAACAATATTTTTTTCATTCTAACCACAATTTGAGATAAGTGTATTGCAATACTTTCAACTTTCTGTCTGTATTTTTTTAAATGTAATTCCACAAAGTACAGTATTTTTTAAATCTGTATTTTTTTTGAAAGAAAATATATTAACATTTTAATACAAAATACTGAAAAATGCTGAGGCACTTTTCTGGCCTGCAAGCAGTTTATAAAAAAATAAATGATAAATAGTAACAACAATAAATAGTTAAATAGTATCTTCTACTTCTGTGATTTTTAAGCATGTATCTTGTGTCCTTCACAAATATATAACTTATAGTATTTCTTTCATTAAGGTAATAATCCAAATAAAAAAATAAATAAATCATGGGATGTTGCTGATGACATCAAATTGGGAGGTCCTGTGGACACTCTCAAGGGCAGAGAGGCCCTGCAGAGAGATCTAGATAACTTAGAGAACTGGGCGATCACCAACCACATTAATTTTAACAAGGGCAAGAGCTGGACTTTGCACCTGGGACACAGCAACCCTGGACACACATACAGACTGGGGAACAAGAGGCTGGAGAGCAGCCCTACAGAGAGTGACTTGGGAGTTCTGGTCGATGGGAAGTTTAACATGAGCCAGTAGTGTGCCCTGGCAGCCAAGAGGGACAACCGTGTCCTGGGGTGCATCAAGCCCTGCATTGCCAGCCGGTTGAGGGAGGTGATCATCCCACTCTACTCTGCACGGGTGCCACCTCACCTCGAGTACTGTGTGCAGTTTTGGGTGCCACAGCATAAAAAGGATATAAAGCTACTGGAGAGTGTCCAGAGGAGGGACACAAAATTGGTGAAGCATTTAGAGGGGAAGCTGTGTGAGGAGAGGCTGAAGTCATTTGGTTTGTTCAGCATGGAGAAGAGGAGACTGAGAGGAGATCTCATCTCTGTCTATAACTTCCTCATAAGAGGAAGAGGAGGGTCAGGTCCTGATCTCTTCTCTCTGGTGGCCAATTATTCGACCAGGGGAAATGGCAGGAAGATGTGTCAGAGCAAGTTTAGGTTGGACATTAGGAAAAGGTTCTTCACCCAGAAGGTGGTGGAGCACTGGAACAGGCTCCCCGGGGAGGTAGTCATGGCACCAAGCCTGACAATATTCAAGAAGCATTTAGACAACACCCTCAGGCACATGGTCTAAATCTTGTGACTGTCCTGTGCTAGGGCAAGAATTGGACTCGATGATCCTTGTGCGCCCCTTCCAACTCACAACATTCTATGATTCTATGTTCTCAAAACCAGCACTAGAGTGCTGCTCACAGTTCTATGCTCAGCCCAGTAAACACAACTTGTTATATATTAAATATTTCAGCTGCTTAGAAGCAACTGGTCTTCAAATAAAGAACAATATAATGACTTTGATGACTACAAAGATGATGTGAGGCTATGCAGGGAGAAATTTAGAAAGTCCAAAGCCCAACTAGAAATTAATCTGGCGTCTTCTATAAAAGGCAACAAGAAATCTTTCTATAAATACACTAGCACCAAAGGAAGGACCAGGGAGATCCTCTATCCTCTATTAGATGCAGGGGGAAACATGGTGACTAAGGATGAGAAAAAGGCTGAGGCACTTAATGACACCTTTACCTCAGTCTTTAATATTAGGCCAGTTGTATTCTGGGAATCCAGCCCACTGAGCTAAAAGACAGAGACTGGGAGCAGAATGATCCCTCTGCAATCCAGGAAGAGATGGTCAGCGACCTGCTTCACCACATAGATGTGCACAAGTCTATAGGATTGGAAGGAATTCACCCAAGAGTTCTGAGAGAGCTGGCTGAGGTGCTCACCAAACCACTTTCCATCATTTTTGGAAGTTAGCTGATGTGAGGTTCATGTAAAAGAAGGGCCAAAAGAAGGATCTGGGAAACTACAGGCCGGTCAGTTTGACTTCAGTGCCAGGAAGCTGATGGAGTAGATCATCTTGACTGCCATCATGCAGTACATGCACAACAACCAAATGATCAGACCAAGTCAGCATAGGTTTATGAAAGGCAGGTCCTGCTTAACTAAACAGATCTCCTTCTATAACATGGTCGCCTGCTTAGTGGTTGAAGGAAAGGCTGTGGATGTTGTTTATCTATAGTTTTAGTAAAGCTACCATTTCCCACAGTGTTCTCCTGGAGAAACTGGATGCTCGTGGTTTAGATGGGCATATACTTTGCTGAATAAAAAAACCGGCTGAATGGCCATGCCCAAAGAGTGGTGGTAAATGGAGTTAAATCCAGTTGGGAGCTGGTCATGAGTGGTATTCCCCAGGGCTCACTAGTAGGGTCACTCCTGTTTATCATCTTTATCAATGATCTGGACAAGGGGAATGAGAGCACTGGAACAGGTTGCCCAGAGAGGTTGTGGAATCTCCCTCCCTGGAGATATTCAAAAACCGTCTGAACAAAATCCTGGTTCATGTGCTCTAGGAGTCCCAGCTTGAGCAGGGTGGTTGGACTAGATGACCTTCAGAGGTCCTTTCCAACCTCATCCATTCTGTGATTCTGTGATTCTGTGTCACTAAATTGTGTTTCCAATAGGAATCAATTCTGGCTGCCTACACAGAAGTATAACATGGCAAATATAGTACTATGGCAGTTCCAAGCAAGAATTCATGATCAGACATTGTGTTGGAACTCTCTCTTTGTTAATACCACATCTGTCTGATTCACCTTACCACCCAAAACTTTCCCCCATTCTTCTGCACTATCAAATGGTTAAGAAAAGCCTCAAGTTAAAGACTGGTCAGAATATGAGGGTAGAACAATACTAGATTTGCCTATTTCCTTATTCTTTCCAAAAAAAAAAATCATTCACAGTGAAGAGGTAGCAAACACTCAATCTGACCTTCTATGGACATTCATACAGAGAGCATCTGGTTTTGCAGGTAGCTGTCAACTTTCATATTTGTACAAGTTTTTGGATTCTTAATTCCACCATAGTAATCAAAAGTTAATAAAGAAAATTTCTGAAAATTGTGAGCACATATATTCATCCCTTAGGTGGGAAAAAGTTATTTTCTTAAGACAACAATGGGAATCAATTTCACTTTTTGACAGCTACATAAAGTGAAAAAATCAGGAAATAATAAATTAATTGTGATAAAATTGATAGCCAGGATTTGCCATTCAGTCAGATGCACATATATAAAGATCTGGCCAATTTTTTCCTGTGAACTTGCCAGGGAAGGGAAAAAAAAAAAAATACATTACCAGAATTTAACATACTGTATGATTTTGAGAATAACCCTTCAAGCTGTTAGTCTTGTTGCCAAGACTACTGTGCAACAGTATTAACCAACAGGAGCATGGACTCATTTCAAGCCCAGGTGCTGAGCAATTTGAAATGCATGAGCTCCTTGTTGTGAAACAATCATTCCCTCTGAGGCTCTTTGTGTGCTCATCACTCCATGAACTGTGCTCATGGTGAATGTGAGTTTACTTGCCATGTAGCACATTTCTGAGAAGAGAGAACTATCTCCTCCTTTCTTCATAGGACGCTGTCCTTATAAGAAATAGAGCACCATAAAACAGTTGAACTGGAAGTTTTGGCACTTACAGCATGAGTAGTACAGGAAAGTTAGAGAGCATATAACCTCTGATCCATTCACAGCTCATGTACTAGCATCAGGTAACAGAAGAAAAAACCTTTCACATTTAGAAAGAAAGTAAGAATAGTGACAGTCAAATAGGGCGTTTATGAATTTATAATAATTTATGACCTATGCAAATATGGTTTTTCACCACCCAAAAATTTTAACTATAGTGTGATATTTAACAGATCTGACAAATAAATTTCAAAAATAATTAAGGATGAGTAAGCAGTATGCCAACTGTTTCTGTAGCAAAGGTCAGATTAATCTTATCCAGCTTCAGTTGTCTAAAAGTTACTCGTCTAAGTCAAAGATGGATACCTTTATACCTTTGAGGAAGAACATAAACCGCAAGATGAGCTAAATCACATTTCAGGGAGGTTTTGTCTTTTGACTATAAAGTAGAATTAAAGCAATGACAGACACTTTACCTGTGATTTCAAAAATATGTAGTTAGCAATTTATTGACTTAGTTTCTCAATCCAGTTGCTATTATGTTTCTGTAAACTAGGGGATAAAGAGTGCAATACAAACTG
This sequence comes from Antrostomus carolinensis, assembly GCF_000700745.2. Lineage (NCBI taxonomy): Eukaryota > Metazoa > Chordata > Aves > Caprimulgiformes > Caprimulgidae > Antrostomus > Antrostomus carolinensis. The sequence continues at coordinate 27,963 of NW_010308796.1, forward strand.
GGACAGAAAAATACAGGTCTGCAGGGGCAAAGAATACATTAAGACAGTATTGCTAGCAAATAAGGAATCTTATTCTAACTTTTAGATATGCACGATTCTGTGATTAGGTGAGATAAATCCATTCACAGTACCTCACTTCAATGCAGCTGAAAAATGTTGCACTTATTTACTTCAGAATTGTAATTTCATTATCTATTCAAAACATCTGTTTTCTATTGTTAAGTGAAAATTACCCTACAGTGGATAGTGAGAACACTTTAACAAGCTCAGACAGCAGATCTGTGCCAGACTCAGTTACTGATCAGTGAGTTATGCTTACAATGAGCAGTACAGGTCACTAGGGTTAGTCCATCCACGTGGCACAATCCAATACTGTGCTGAGAAATTAGTCCAGAAAGGGGTTTTCTGCATCCCATATCCTGTGGAGAAACAGGGCAAATAAGTAAAGCAAAGTGAATTAGTATGTCATGTATACCATGACAGTGGTCTTAAAATAGAAGCCAGGCATATTTATAAGAGGGAGGTAACATTTTTATTATACCAACTGATAAAAATGTAGAAAAAATGCAAGCTTTGAGTATATAAGCACTCTGCATGAATTATCTGTTTTTCCAACTATACAAATTTAGAAAAACTATAAACAACTGAAGACAGATTTTATAACAGAAAATTGTGTTGGGTTTGTGTGTGTGTGGGGAATATTTTTGGTAACAGGGGAGGGGACTATAATGATGATCCCTGTGAGAAGCTCTGCAAAGCTCCCCTGGCTCCAAGGCAGACCCACCTCCAGCTCAGGCTGAGCCAACTAGTGATAGAGAAATGTGTTCAATCAATCTATGATGGAAGAACTGGTTTTGAAAAAAAGAAGGAGAGAACCTTGAGGAGAGGCCATTGAGCTGAAAAAAAGATAACCTTCAGCCTAAACAAAAAGGAGACCATAATTGCCATGAGGAAGGAGGAGGTGAGGGAAGACAGAGAACCTCAGATACTAGGATCAAAGAAGAGTAGGAGGAGGTCAGTGAGGTGCTGCCGCCCCTGGAAGTTCAACAGCAGAGCAGAGCCCAGGAAGAAGGGAAGGGAGAGGGAAAGGTGTTTTAAGATGTGGTTGTTATGTTTCACTATCCTACTCTGATTGATTGGTAATGAATTAAATTAATTTTTCTTGCCCAAGTTGAGTTTGTTTTGCCTGTGACCATTACTGGTGAGTGAGCCCCTCTCCCCCATCCTCATTTCAACCCATGGCCCCCTTTGTTGTATATCTCTTCCCATCTTACCGGGTGGGGGGGAGTGAGTGCAAGACTGTGTGATCTTACCTGTGGGTGAAACCACCTCAGGAAGAAAGTGTGAGAAAACAGCCCTGCATGCAGCAAGGTGAGAGAAAGAAGAGGAGGAGGAAATGCTGCAAGTGCTGGAGCAGAGATTCCCTTGCAGCCCATGAGGAAGATCATGGTGATGCAGCTTGTCATTCTGCAGCCCACGGAGGACCATGGTGGAGCAGATATCCACACTGCAGCCTGTGGAGGACCCCACACCAGAGCAGGTAAATATTACCCTAAATGAAGCTACAGGCTTCGTACGTTATTGGTCTTAGTGCAGAGCAACACACGAGACTAATTTACCACTACTAGGACACTTTACAACACAATTTGTCATGAAATTAACTGTACAGAAAATTTATAAATTGCCATTACAATAGCATTAATTATTCATCTGTCTATAAGTAGATACAACAGAGCAGGCACAAGCAGGTTAGGTGAGATACATTAGCCCCCTAAGAGGATAGTTTGCATAGAATATACATGTGCTCCACTTTATCCAGCTACTTTTTCCAATTGTAATGATGAACCTTTGGAGTTCCTGATCTTAGGAGGAACAAGATTTATTTTTCACATATTTATTAGAAGTTCTGAAATCTGATACAGGAAAAACTCTGTATGTGTTCCTCAGTAACTTTAGGAAAGGACCATATTAGATATTTTAACTTATACCTACCATTATACTAACTCAAATTCCTTTCCTGTTTCCCAGTAAATCCTCAATAAGCCTCTTTCTAAGGCCCTCTATATTGCTCTTCAGAAATCTCTTCAAAGGACTTGTCTGTCGCCTTTGACTGGGCACAGGAATTTAAGGTGACTTTAGTCTCTAAATGCTTTAAAAAGCCTGGTCACAGATATATTCTTAGAAATCGACATATCAGCATGCAGGGTAAAAGGAATTTTGTACTGCGCTGGGACTTCAATTTGGAAGTCCAGATGGGGAGTCACTCATCCCATTAAGGATGTTCTCAAGGTGTATTATGTTTCAGATGCCCTGAAAAAGTACAGTCACTGATCCTGTACTGTGTGGTATTTGGTACAACTACTGTGATGGGTTAACCTTGGCTGGATGCCAGGTGCCCACCAACAACTCTATCACCCCTCTCATAAGCAGGATGGGGAGTGGAGAAAATAAGAAGGGAAAAAAAAACCCCAAAAAAAACCAAAAAACAAAAACCCAAACAAAAACTCATGGGTCAAGATAAAGGCAGTTTAATAGAAGCACAAAGCAAAGCCACACATGGAGAAGGACAAAAATTATGCTTTATTTCCCATCAGCAGGAGTTGTCTGGCCACTTCTTGGGAAGCAGGTCTTCAGTACGCATAGCTGTTCTTGCGGAGGACAAATGCTGTAAATAATGAATGACCCCCCTCCCCCTCTGTTCTTCCAGCTTTTATTTCTGAGCAGACATCACATGGTATGAAATATCTCTTTGGTCAGTTTTGGTGAGCTGTCTTGGCTATGTACCCTCCTAATATCTTCCCTGCCCCCAACCTACTCGGGGTGAGGGAGGAATGTTAGAGAGAGAGCCTTGATGCTGTGCAAGCACTGCTCAACAGTAACCAAAACACTGATGTGTTATCAACACCTTTCTAGCTATTAATACAAAACACAGCACTATGAAGGATGTCATGAAGAAAATTAACTCTATCTCAGACAGACTTAATAAAGCTACTGAATTTTCTAAGCTACTGTTTATATTTTTAACAGTGTATGTTGTTCTGGTTTCACTAGGATACAGTTAATTGTCTTCTTAGTAGCTGGAATAGTGCTGTGTTTTGTTTCAGTATGAGATTTGTTATGACAAGAATGTTAACATACTAATATTTTTAGTTGCTACTGGAAGTCCAAGGACTTCATGTTTTGCTAGTCTGCAAATACAAAGGACTCGAGGAGGGTAATAATAGTAATTAGTAAAATCCAGAATTAACATTTCGATATGCCAATGACATATTCCATGTCATATAAAATCATGTTCAGTGTATTAACAAGGGTTGACTGGAAAGCTAGGAATTCTCTTGGGGATCACTCAGACTCGCTCTTCCAGGTCTGTGGTTTTGGGTTTGGGACAGTCTGTGCTCCGGGATCATGAGCTGGGGACAGGCTGGGCATTGGTCGGTGGGTGGAGAGCAATTGCACTGTGCATCACTCATTCGTGTATTCTATTATTACTGTTATTATTATTTTATTTTAATTAGTATTTGTTTTCCTTTTAATCTCAACCTACAAGTTTCCTTACCTTTAACCCTTCAATACTCTTCCCTATTCCCTGGAGTCGGGGGAGAATGAATGAGCAGCTTTGTTTCTCTGCTAGCCTAGTGAAGCCACCACAATGTAAATCCTTTTCCAAAGTTACACTTGCTTTACAAATGCAGTTTTTTAAGTTTTGTTAATTTTTTACAATTTATTCATTAAGAGAAGAACTATTTTATATGTTTTAACTATTAACATTTGATTGCATTTCAATGTCAGTGGGCTACACCAAAAAACTCTGAAAGAGGAGCCATGTGTGAGTTGTGTTGATTTAATATATTGTTACAGAGGAGTATTTTATCTTCATTCTAGTACCTGAGTTCCTCAGAACCCTTGTTTTACATTAAGAAGGCTTAGCTCTGAAGGGTTAAATATTGCTAAAATAATTTATTTGGTTTTGATATCAAAGGGTTGCCTGATGATTGGCGGGCCAATCAGATTAAATCAGTCATAGTACCCATGTGATAGATCTAGTACTAAAAAAAGAGTGTGGGAAGGAGAATCAAAATTTTTCTTTTCATCTTTTTTTTTTTTTTCTTCCCCTGAGTGATTTCCCAGGTCTAAAGTCTGTATTTCCAGACATTGGGTCCAGCCCACTGTACTATGTAGGCAGAGGCTTCCATGCCTTGAAAGAAGCAAAACATTTACTATAACATATACCGAGAAACTACACCTACATACTATTGTCACTGCATACCCATAAGAAAAAATGATCAAACACAAATATTCATGTAGTGTCAGAAGACATGGAAGGAAATTGTGAAAGGGATTGTCATGACTGTAGCTTTAAGCATTCCAAATACAAATGTAAACTATTAATCATAATAGAAAAGAAGACATAAAAAGCAAGTTGTTAGTGAGAAACTGACAAAAGACTAAATAAAGACTTTCAGGCTGAATGTTCCTTCCAGGCAGTATAGTGGAAAATATAAAATACCAAACATAATATGACAAAAAGCATCTTTCACTACAAAAGCAAAGATCTAATCTTGGAAACATAAAAGTGGATGAAAAATAGTTTAAATATTTTGAAATAAAAATAAAAATCACACTTTTAATCTTGATTAAAAAAAAAAAAAGTTCTTAGACCTTCCAGATACTACTCTGTGTTTTGTGATTAACTTGACTTAGAGGTGTAGGTGTTCATCAACTCTAAAATCAAAGCACAAGTGTTTCAGTTTTAGCACATCAAGATGGGGGCATATAAAATTACTATGCATTACCTTCTCTATCTGTAAAATATAGGCTATAACCCTTTTTCACCTCACAAGAGGTTTTGTGGTAGTTAAATCATTATTAGTTTTAATAATATATATATCTGGAAATTTCTGCTTCTATTCTCAAGCTACCGAGTGAACATTGTGAACATTGTTTTATAATTGAGTCATCCTTTCACTGAAAGCACCATTTTACCATTTCATTCAGCTGGTTTTCCTATTGAAATTTTAATTGTTATGAAGATTTATTTATTTTTTAATTTTTTTATAATAGGGACTGTTTCCTGTGTTATTTGATTGACTGGATATTTACAAAAACAATAAAAATTAATAAAATATTTGGTAGCAATGAGAGTTACATGCAGATGCTGAATGAGGCATTTGGACTAGAATTAGTCTACAGTATTTACATTGTTTTTAGGAAATATCAAGGTTTACTTAATATGTCTGGTACAAATGAACATGATCCCTGTGTTTTTGACCCTCTCATTACTTAAAAACTTCTATGAAGAAATTTGTGTCATCACTTTTTATACTCATTACGCAGATAGGTCTAAAAGCTATAGACAATTCTAATCTTATCAATCAATCCTCCTAGAATAGCTTAACCTCTTAAGTCTTAAAAATTTAGCAGTGCAGGAGTCAGACTTAGTTACACACAGATGCCATAGATTTCATTTATATCAACCTGGCTGTAAACTATAAATGGATCATATATTGTCTTTACAGTGTACCTTGATGATTTCCTAGAAATAAAGTAGCATAGGTTTGGTGTTATCAAACTGAATAGAACAAACCATTGGTGACTTTTGTGTAAGTCCTTGGGTTTGAAAGACTCAAACTTTGATTAATTCCATCTTTTCTTTCAGAGATACCCATTAAAAATATCAATGCCAATCAGTCTAGTTGCCCTGTTACATGAAACTAAGAACAAGCAAGAGGAAGCAAGGAGAGGCCATCCACATTTCTGTATAACTGTAATGTCTTTATCTCTGCATAATTTATTGTTAAGTATCTAAAGAATTTTATAACACTATGCAAATCTTTATGCAGTAGAAAAAATTGTGTCCATCAGTGTGTTTGTGCATGTTCATGCATGCATGTAACTTAATAGGACACATTCTTGATGCTTTGGAACCTATTGCTTTGAAATGATGTTATTTAGATTTGTATAAGAGAGTAATTTCATGTAAATGTAAATAAAATTAACAGGACTAGCAGGTTGTTCTTTCTCAGAAGATTCATAGAATCATAGAATGGTTTGGGTTGGAAGGGACCTTAAAGGTCATCTAGTTCCAACCCCCCTGCCATCAGCAGGGACACCTTCCACTAGACCACATTGCTCAAAGCCTCATCCAGCCTGACCTTGAACACTTCCAGGGAGGGAGCATTCACAACTTCTTTAGGCAACCTGTTCCCGTGTCTCATAACCATCACAGTAAATAATTTATTCCTAATATCCAATCTAAACCTACCCTCTTCCAGTTTATAACCATTGTCCCTTGTCCTATCACTATTTGTCTTCATAAAAAGTCACTTCCCAGACTTCCTGTGGTCCCTCTGCAGGTATGGAAGGCTGCTATAAGGTCTTCCAGGAGCCTTCTCTAGGTTGAACAGCTCCAACTCCCTCAGCTTGTTTTCATAGGAGAGGTGCTCCAGTCCTTTGATCATCCTTGTGGACCTTCTCTGAACTCCCTCCAGTAGGTCCACATCCTTCTTGTGTTGGGGGTCCAGGAACTGGATGCAGTACGCCAGGTGGAGTCTCACGAGAGTGGAGTAGAGGGGGAGAATCACCTCCCTTGACTTGCTGGCCACATTTCTCTTGATGCAGCCCAAGATACAGTTGGTCTTCTGAGCTGTGAACGCACTTTGCTGGCTCATGTTGAGCTTCCCATCCTCCACCACTCCCAAATTCTTCTCCTCAGGGCTGCTCACGATCCATTCTCTGCCCACCCTCTACGTATGCTTGGGGTTGCCCCGACCCAGCTGGAAGACCTTGTATTTGGCCTTGTTGAACTTCA
>NW_010308797.1:0-10769 GCF_000700745.2 Antrostomus carolinensis
CCCCCCGCTGTAAATTGCTTGTCTAGACAGATTTGGAGCTAAAAATCTTTGTGAAAGTAAGGCTTTGACTCAGTTACTGATGTAATCCACTGATTGAGTACATCATATTGTTAAAAGCAATCTTGCACTGCATACTTCCCATTTTCCTTAATCTAGTAGTGTTTCAGAGTAAGTAAATCTTTTTCTTTAGTGATTGTCTCCTTTATCTGAATATGGGACTAGTTCAACAACTGAAATCTGTGTGATTTAAAGATCTGCTGTTTGCATCCCACAACTGCAAATTGTTTAGCTTGCAACCTCTTTACTCAACAAGCAGTGATTTGGGGGTGGGGGGAAATAAAAAAATTCAAAATTTAAAATATAACCCATAACTCTATACTGACCTACTCATTCAGAACTCTTAATGAACTCTTGTACTGTGATACTTAAAGGAGCCTGAAGTTCAAAAATATCTGCTTTTCTGCAAACTGGGGCCCTTATGGAATCCCAGCTTCAAGGTAACCCAAGCCACTAACACTTTGGCATCACACCTGGGTGACCACACACATGCATACACACAGGTGCAAAGCAGGGGAACGTAATCAGCATGAGTGTATGAAAGAAACAAAAGAGATTCTTAAAACATGCTGCTTTGTGTGCTCTGCTGTACTTTCAGACTCTATTCACTTCTTTCCATAGGTCCAGCACTTTTTTTCTAGCTTCCTTCTGCTCACTGATCACTCAGAAAAACAACAGAGGTTTAGTTCCCTGCAGTAAAATCCCCAAATATTTTGGGAACAAATGTGGGTCAACACACTCCTGAAGGGTCTGCCATCCCATGCCCTTCACTTAACACTTTTGTACCACCATCAGTTTGGTGATTGTCTCAGGTCCCAAAAAACCAGCAGCTTCTAAACCTCCTTGGCACTCAGCCTGTGAGGAAAGTGTCTGTGGTCAGGAGTCTTGTGCCACAAAAGCACCAGAGCTGAGGGAAACTGGAACAGATGGTGTCCTTCCTTGCTGCCTGCCCCCATGGCAACAGGGTCTGCAGGCAAGTTTTGGGGGTTTTTTCCACTCCATGGCCCTGGTTGGGGTCAAAATTGGCGTACAGTGGATAGACAGTTGCTGAGCAGCTCCAAGAAGCACAGACCTCTCTAGATGGAGCTCCTCTTCCAGCTGAAGGTACCATGAAATGAGGTGTCCTGTTGCTTGGGACCAGTACTATTCAGTGTCTTCATCAATGACATAGACAGTGGGATTGAGTCCATTGTCAATGAGTTTGTGGATGACACCAAACTGAGTGCTGCAGTTGACATGCTTGAGGGAAGGGATGACATCCAGAGATGGCAGGCTTGAGGGGAGGGGCAATGTCAACCTCATGAAGTTCAATAAGGCCAAGTGCAAGGTCCTGTACCTGGGTTGAGGCAATCTCCAACAGCAGTACAGACTGGAGGATGAATGGATTGAGAGCAGTCCTGTAGAGAAGGACTTGTGGATACTAGTAGATGAAAAAGTTATGTATAATTCAGCAATGTGTGCTTTCAGCCCAGAAAGCAAACATATCCTGGGCTGCATCAAAAGAAGCATGGCCAGTAGTTCAAGGGAGGGGATTGTCCCTGACTATTCTGCTCTGGTGAGACCCCACCTGGAGTACTGCGTTCAGTTCTGCAGTTCAGCAAAAGACATGGACCTGTTGGAGCAAGTCTAGAAGAAGGCCATGAAAATTATCAGAGCTAGAACACCTCTCCTACGAAGAAATGCTGAGAGAATTGGGGTTGTTCAGATGGGAGAAGAGGTTCCAAGAAGACTTTATTGCCACCTTTCAATACATAGAGGGGGCTTAGAAGAAAGATAGAGAGAGACTTTTTACCAGGACCTGTAGTGACAGGACAAGGGGCTTTAAACTGAAAGAGGGTAGATTTAGATTAGGTATAAGAAGGACATTCTTTACTGTGAGGGTGGTGAGATGTTAGAACAGGTTGCCCAAGGAAGTTGTGAACGCCCCATCCCTGGAAGTATTTAAGGCCAGGTTGGATGAGGCTTTGAGCAACCTGATCCAGTGAAAGATGTCCCTGCCCACGGCTGGGGGGTTAGACTAGATGATCTTTGAAGGCCCCTTCCAACTCAAACCATTTTGTGATTGTATGACCCTGGGAAATGGAGGCGGAACTGCATTTAGGGCCCAGAAGGTAGTTTTCCCTCAGATTCCCAGCAGGAGTCAGGGTATAAGCATGTAAGCACACCAGGGTTTGGCTCTAGATGGTTAGCTATTATTTTGGTTAATTAATTTGATGATATTTTACTTTCCCAGGCCTGAGGCACCCTGGCAGACCATGTATGTGGCTGGGGCTGAGGGGTGGACAGTCTTTGCCCAGAGGTGATCCTTCCCCTCAGCAGCCCGGGACAGGTGCTTTGCCTCTCTGCACCTCTCCTCCCTGCTCTGTAAAATAAGGGTAACACTGAGTCCTTCCAGAGAGCCACTGCTCCAGCATGCAGAATTTTTTTACTCTCATTTGCAATGTTTTATCACAAAACAGGAAATCCCATGCAATGGGTGCTGGGGGGAAGCAGAAAGCCCAACCTGCTGGTCTGCTCCTCTACCTTCTCCCCAGGCAGGGAGTGCTTAGGAAAAAATGCTATTTTCCTCCTTTATTTCTGTTTTCCCATCAGCCAGGTCCAAGTTTAGCAGCAAAAGCAGATGATACAATTTTTGAGCCATTTGTTTGGCACTCAGAGGAAACACATGGCCTACAAAATGAAGGGAAAGGCACAATTGCTTCTCCTTCAGGCTTATACATGGATGGCTGATCCACCCACTGACTTCTCCGAAGGGTCAAAGGAGGAGAAACCTCTCACTGCAGCCTTATGTTAACACACTGTCAGGGAGAGCACCCTGAAGACTGCAAGTCAGCAAGATCCCAGCCTAATATTGTGCAAATAGCAAATGAAAAGGTCAAAACATGGTTACTTTAATAGAGTGACCATGCAAGAGCAGTGAGTAACAAGATCCTCCTGTTCCTCAAGAGAAACAAATCTGTGCTAAGCTGATTGCTCAACTTCAGTAACAGTCTACAAGACTCACGAGGCATGCACAACTGTAAACAAATGTGAGACAAGAAATATGAAAATGTCACTTGTCACAGATTACAGGACTTGTAAACCTTGGAAACCAAGTCTCCATTGCTCACTAACCTCTGCCTGTGCCAAGGTTATTTCTGTGTTACTGGGGTCCCTTTATGTCAGGTAAGTGGGTATTTGTCCCCAGTGGCAAACATACAGGTCTTTTGCCATTGGGGGGAGGGTGAAAAGGCGTTCTCTAACCTGAGTTTGGTAACTCATGTGAAAATCGGAGAGAAAACAAGGGAATGTGTAGCTATATGTGGTTTCATGACAAGCAGTAGGCAAGGGAGTCCTCAGGGTTTGCTGCTGCTGCCACTGAACCCCCTAAGTGACGACCACTGAGTTGAGCAGAACAGGATCAGTCACTGATTACTCTGTAGAAGCTGCTTCACCCTGATGGGACTACTCACACATGCAAACCAAACATTCAAAGAGCTGCGCGGGGGCAAGGCCTCTGTAAATGTTTGGAGTGGAGAAGCAAGGGAAGGAGATGTGCGCTGCGTTTCATGCTGTATTTCAGAACGTACTGCTTGAAAATATGCATCTATGGAGAAAAGAGCACTTCTACCAATGGCAAACACAAACTCAGCATTCCACATTCAGGCCTCCTATTGAATGCTCATTCCCCAACAGGGACTTCAGCTTTTGGCTCACATGTAATATTTGTCATATATTGTATTCCATACTTCTTTGCTGTGCAGCTGCATAAATATCAGACTTAGAAGAACATAGTTTAATCACTTGAAAACACTTGAAAACATGACTTTATGAAGTGATGAACAAACCATTCCTATTCCTTGCTTTTCAAACCAACAATGCTGAAATGTCCAGCACAGATGTCTCATTTTCACTTCCAGATGTTTTCTGTATTGGGTGGCAATACTCAGTGGTAGTTTTATTTGAGGAATTGTTTTATATTAGGGCATGTAATACAAGAAGTCATAGAGAAATACAGAAGCCATTTAATTAAAAAGGCTATGAGATGTGATGGTGTCCTGGTTTTGCATATAGTACAAAAGGAGAAATAAATGACTTCCTATTCCAAAGCACCAGAATGTCATCATTTGATGATGAGACAAAATCTAAGAGAAATAAATTAGAAAATATTTTGAGGATACTGGTCTGATTTCACACTCTAAGAATCAGTGATATTTTTGCTCCTAAACCACAGAATTTATTTAAAAATACCCTTTATCCACTGCTTTTATTTCTAATGATGATTAAGAACACCACAAAGATCTCCCTCACTCCTTCCTTAAAAACTAGCAAACCTGCCTTGAAATGTACGTTCCACATGCACAAAGTGGAAGTTAAAACTTCTGCTTGCAGACTGCTAAAACTAGTAGGCAAAATTTCTTCTGGGGGCCAGAGGTTATATCTATTAAGCTTTATTCCTTGCAGATGTAATTGCAGCTATTTTGTTTCAGGGGAGTCCTAGAGAAAGGTTCCATGCAGGAATGACCTCCCAAGCACACACAGCTGCTGTGACATTGCAGCACTTCCATATCTCAACATTTTTTCTTCTGTCCTTCAGCAGTATGGCTCAGATATTCCTTTTGTTCAAATATAGGATTTAATTTTCAGCACAGTCAAAAGACCCATTTAAAGTCCCATCTCAAGAGAGAAATTGTAATGTTGACAATTTTATCAAGATCCATGTTTGTTTGTGTTTTCCTGAAAGCACCTTACAAAAATTGAGAAAAACTACATCCACTGGCTCCCCTTCCCCAGCTAGGTGGGTGACCTTATCGTAGAAGGATATCAAACTAATTAAACAGGACTTTCCCTTTGTTAACCTATGTTGACTGTGTCTGATGATTGAACTGTCCTTCAAACACCTTTCAATAGCACCCAGTATGATCTTCGTAGGCATCCTCAATCAAAAGGTTTGCCTTCTGATTTCATCCAAGAATGCAGAATAACTGCTTATCTTTTGCCTATGTTCCTGCCTCCTCCATCTCATATCAAGTATTGCAGAGGATAAAATCACAGAATCATAGAATCATAGAATGGTCTGGGTTGGAAGGGACCTTAAGGATCATCTAGTTCCAACCCCCCCTGCCATCAGTAGGGACACCTGCCACTAGACCAGGTTGCTCAAAGCCTCATCCAGCCTGGCCTTGAACACTTCCAGGGAGTAACAGCCACAGCTTCTCTGGGCAACCTGTTCCAGTGTCTCACCACCCTTACAGTGAAGAACTTCTTCCTAATATCTCATCTAAACCTGCCCTCTTCCAGTTTAAAGCCATTACCCCTTGTTCTGTCATTAACTGCCCTTATGAAAAGTCCCTCCCCAGCTTTCCTGTAGGTCCCTTCAGGTACTGGAAGGTCGCTATAAGATCTCCCCAGAGCATTCTCTTTTTCAGGCTGAACAGCCCCAACTCTCTCAGCCTGTCCTCATGGGAGAGGTGCTCCAGCCCTCGGATCATCCTCCTGGCCCTCCTCTGGACTCGTTCTAGCTGCTCCATGTCTTTCTTGTGCTGGTGGCTCCAGAACTGGACTCAGTACTCCAGGTGGGGCCTTACAAGAGCAGAGTAGAGGGGGAGAATCACCTCCCTCGACCACAAAATAATTCACAGGCTCTGAACAGAAATACATTTTTTATGGCTGCAAATTTCCAAAGGTCCAGTGTGTACACCCTGAAATCTTTCTTTTTTTTTCTTGCAAATTTCCTTGACTTTTCAAAAGAAAACAAAGATACAAAACACTCACTGAAAGCATCAAAATATACTCTGAACAATTTGTAAAGACAGCAAATTATTGTTTTATTCATGAACATAAAATAAGTGTAAATATTTGTGGCCTCCAAGCTTATATTAAAATAGTAACATAAATTTCTCAGAATATATCTAAGGCCCACAGAAGTCACTGGAACAGCTCTAGCAAATTTCATGGTCTTTGGAAAGGGACAAGAATTAATTTGCTTAATGGATTCATTGGATCAAATAACTTATCACTTGATAGGTGATTTGGACGGAGCTATGGCTCAAACTGATTCGATTCCTTCCACATTCACACACACAGAAACACAGTAAAATGCTGGAGTTTCCCATTGTATGTCTTCTGAAAATAATGGCTCTGTTAGGGATTCCTCCACCTCTTCTTCAGATAACTGGTAAATGCATGCAGGACTGCTTCTTGAAGTCTGTCACTGTGGAACACCCATAAAGGGACGAACTGCAGGACACATGCCTTCAGAATAATCAAGCAAAAACAATAAAAAGGCAAAGGGGTTTAGGAACCTCTTGAAAGAAATTAACTGAGTGTTCAGAAAGGTCATAGAAAACAGTAAATGCAAAAGCTTTTACTTTATACTTTCAGTATGCATGTTTTTCTTAGAGGGAGATGTTAATTCCTCTCAGTTTTCAGCAAATCTGTTCTCATCCCTGAACTTTCATTAAATACTCATCAGCTGCCATGTATAAATATTTATTCTATTTAGTTAGCTTGCTGTCCTAAAGAAACTGTGTTTATTTGATAGCACATTTTGGTTTTATGTCCTTTCCCACTAGTAACTTTTGAATCTGCTGGACAATTTCTGTAAAGGAGTAGGAGTCTCAGAAATGTTCCTAATAGCGTCACAAAAACAGGCAGCTGCAAGAAGGATAAAGACTAACCATATATCAAACTGAGCTCAGCTCGAGACACAAAAAATGGAGAAAGTCACACTGTGCTGATACCACTGTACTTTACTTGTTCATTCCTTCCTCACTTCATAATTTACTGGTGCTGTATTAACCTTAATAACCTATGCACTCTTTCTTGTTTGATGACCTGAAATCGATAAAAAAAACCCCGCTGAGCCCAGAGAGCCTTGCTTCAGCCTTTGAGACACATTCACACACTATGAAATTCAATTACCAGCATTTCATGGGCTAAACATCCAAAAATCTCATCTCCAAAGGTAACATAGTCCAGTGATTCACTAACAAACTCCTCTGCCGTCTTTGTAATAAGACCAGGTTTTTGGTACATTGTCATTGGAGTAGAAACACCGTAAGGAGCCACTACCTACAATAAGAAATCATAATAACAGTGTAATGTTACCTAACATTTACATAAGTCCATTCACTCTGCAGAATCCTACATCATCTGACAAATTCTAACAGATATTTGCAATGGATTAAGTAATTATGTGGAATAAGTAATGGTACTATGGTGGCATAAGGAAAAAAGCCTATAGCTGCATGCAGGGAAGAGAGAAATCTTTGACACGGTCACCTAAGCACTTCACCAAAGACAGCTATACTCTACAGATTTAGGCACCTCAGATATTCTTTAAATATTTGTTACAATGAAGGCAAATACGGCAAGATATAGCATCACCTGTATGATAATTCCCTTTTCCTTGTACTCTGCTTGTAATGCTTTGGAGAAAGTGCTTATAAAAGCCTAGAACAAAATAAAACAAAGTAACATTAGCACAGGAAACTAAGTACTTTCACATATGCTCACAAATGTGTGTAAATAGGTCCTTAACATGGCCAAGCATCATACAACCTAACGCACACTGCAGTGGTGAAAAACATAGAAATGAACATTTCAAGACACGCATTCTGCTGGTGCACATTGGGCAATGGCAAGATTTACTGTTTATCTGCACCAGAAAAGAGGGAGCCTGGCATTGAAACAAGTACTACAGCAGACTGGATTGAAAGCTTTGTCACATTTATGAAAATGCAGAGATATAAATGTCTGAGTCCCATTTATTCTAGCTATTGTTTCATGCAGCTCTCACCTCTGGCTAACACCTACCCTCCCAGTTCAAGGCTTACACTGCCGTTTCTCTTGTAATAAGAAGGGGAATGAAATATAAGACCTCCCCGGAGCCTTCTCTTTTCCACCGCCCCAACTCTCTCAGCCTGTCCTCATAGGAGAGGTGCTCCAGCCCTTAGATCATCCTCGTGGTCCTTCATAGCTTGAACTTCAGCTATGTTCAAGCAAATATTGTTAGAATTTTTAATTTGGAGCAAACTTGAGCTCTTCATTTTTATGAGCTCTGGGCTTTTAATTGAGAACAAAATTTCAAGGACAATCTATGAAGTCAGGTGACTCACCACCCTCCTACAAGGAGTTTTATTCTTGGTTTCATAAGCAAAATCTAGTGCTTTTGTAGATCTACAGTTTTGAGCAAACTAGCTAAGATAGCCTGGTGAAAATCATCGATTCTTGAAACAAGGACAGATTGTGAGCACTGGCATAATACTATTTAATCAAAGGCAAAAATGTTCTAATGATCAGATATACCTTCAGCTGATTTCATTTACATAGGTTCACTGTTTCTTAGTTCTCAGCTAACGCTCATTTACTTCACTTCATTATTTCAGTGGAGCAACACTGATTTGTGTTCTGAAAACCTGGCCCTATATTGCTGATACAAATGCTTTGGTGCACACTTGATGGGGATTTTTTATAAAGCAATGGGAACTACTTACCTTAGAAGCTGAGTACATTGTGTATAATGGACAAGGGAAAGTACCCAGACCAGAGGACAGGTTCAGAATAAGACCTCTTTGTCTGAAATTTAATTTAAATAGTTACATACAGTTTACATTTGGTAGTACTATAGTAAAAGCCTGCACAAGTTCAAAACAACTATTTTCCCCTAAAAGGCATAGATACTGTACTAGACTTCAAAAGACCCTATTTTTATGGTTTAGTTAGGTGCAATTAAGTCTAAAACAGCTAGGAATAATGTCATAAGTGAAATTCAAATGTCCGGTGCAATCAGAACCCTGGGAACATTGTACATGCTACTGTACATCTAACAGAGCAAAAACTGCCATCAGAGGAAAGATTTTATGCTCCTAAGTAATTGGTAAGTCCCCTTTGCTCATTAGCCAGCACATTCTTTTTCCTGCTCCACGCATCTGTTGTTTCAGCTTCCCTATTCACAACTCTATGTTCAAATCACTAAAAACAATCTATTCAGCAACAACCAGGAAAAAAACAAACTCAAACAATTAAACAGTAAGAACTCATTTTATTGCCAAAACAAAAAGCATACACTGTCCTCTAAAATGCAGTAGTTAACAATGTTTTCTAGAAACTGCCTCTGAAGACCTTAACTTCTGCTTTCAGGATCCCTGTATCTAAAACACACACTGTATTAAATGAAGAAAAAGGATCCTTAATTGCATGGCTGAATTAACCTCCATGATGTGGTACAGGTATTTCCAGACCTTGAAAACTATTATTCCAAGTACATCTACCACTCTTAGAAGAATATGGCAATATATTCAAATGCCATTTCTTGCTTAATTAGACCCATCACATGCCATTTTATTTCTGCAACACCTGCATGTTTTTGCTGGACACAGACCTGTATTTTATATTTTCTGTCTTGTTCTACAGTTGACAGACAATTTGTGGCAGTTCCCATCATTCATTCACACAGCACTAACAGCAACAGAAGAAAATCTTACTGATTTACATACTGTAAAGTGCAGAAGTTAATAATGAAAAAGCATAGCTACCACTGAATAAACTGGAGGTAGCATCAAAATACTATTGAAAGTTCTTGAAGAAATATTTTTACCTTGGCTCCATTTGTTTCAAAATTATTTTTGTCATCTGTAAGACAAATATATTAAAAATTATATTAATTCTCCCTCTTTCTGATTGTGTTTTTCAATTGATCTTGTTTTATGCACAAGATTTCCACTTGCTCAAGCCCCAATCATATGTATACAGTTCTAATAGCTAAAATGTGACACACTCATGGTTTTGGAAAACATTTTAGAAATGCTAACAGTGTGCAAATCATCTGAATTGTCAAAGATTCCAAAGGTGAGTCTTCTAAGTAGCAAAAGTCTTATGCTTATCCAAAGTTTTTCAGCAGTATCTGAATTTCATCATTCTTCAATACAGAATCATAACTATAAGGAGAAAGCTAACTTCATAGAGTTTTTGCATTTTCACTTCTGGCTCTACCTGGATCAGAAATAGTAGAAAATTAAGAGAAGAAAACTTTTATTCTGTTACAAAATAAATATTTTTTGATGATAATTATTTAATCATGCACTCTTTATTTTAACAGTAGACTTAATCACACTTGTGATTTTTAAAGTGCAATTAAATCTGGTTTTAGTTAAGAAATCTGCTTCTGTTTGTTATATTTGAAGAGTGTTATTGACATTAAGCCTAAGTCCCTAGGGAATTTATACTCATACTATTGACTTTTTATAAAACCACACATAATGTATGAATCTGAGGATAAGAGTGGGACTTAAAAAGGGCAGTAATGAAAAGTAGTGCAAAAGGAATTATGCATCTTAATTCAGTTCTTGTTAATTCCCTGTTTTCAGCAGCATCATGGTGTGAAACAGGGTAGTAGAAGCAGGGTGAAGTTCACAAGCTTTGTCTTCAGAAAGGGTGACAATGCAGCTGGGTCACATCAGCTTGGGTGAAGGGGGATTCCCCAGTAAAGTGGAAAGGGAAAAACATGGGAAAAGGTCCTGCTTTTGCAGAGCTGGAAATCCCACTGGCATCTGTGGGAGCCAGGAATACCTGGAGCTCGGGCATCCCACTGCCGTAGATGGTGAGCAGGAATCAAGGCAGGGAGGTAGGGAAGAAACCCCCAAACAGAATTAAAGAGGGTTTGTACCTAACCAGGATTAGGAGCATGATTTGGATCTGCACTATCTGGAATGGATGAGGAGTTAAATAAA
>NW_010308798.1:0-6941 GCF_000700745.2 Antrostomus carolinensis
TCCAATCCCCAACACTCTGTGGTTCTGTGATTCTGTAAAGTTACCAACAGTACAAGCTGAAGCTCCCACTCAGGGCTGCAGTAGCAGCCTCCTTATGTTCCACTTTTTTCTCTGTTAGGTCCCATCCCGAGGCTCTTTGTGGGTAAAGTAATGAACGTCAATTCTCTTCTTCATAACTCTAAAATAATATTAAACAATTAAAAGGGTACTCTATGAGAGGATGGATTACCTCTTCTCCATGGGTTTGGTAGGTAAGGCAAAAAGTTATGTGCTTAAATCGCAAAGAAGATTAATTTGTCACAAGTTAGGAAAGGTCTTTCTCATAGGAAATGTAATAAAGTATTCAATGAGATTTCTGACAGATATTAATAATCATTATTGAAGGTTATAAGATTAGATCAGACTGGAGTATTACATAACAGTTCTTTGGTTTTTTTGGTTTTGTTTGTTTCTTTGCTTTTTCCCCTGCAAGGGCAACTTAAATTTAGAGGTTCAAGAGTCAAGCTCTCTTTCTGAGTATAGAAATACAGTCACAGGATATCCCAGGAAGAAAAATAACTAACATTAGACACTTTCTCATCTGTTCCTGTGAAGGGACAAGGGAAAAAAAAAAGGTGGGGGGAAAGGATAGATTCAGAAAAGGAGGAGACTGAAGAGAGAGAAAAGAGTTGGAAAGTAAAAATGCCTGTGTGTCTGTTCAAAGGCATAATTTTAACCAGAGGTAGGAAAAGCCCTGTTTGTTTGGCATATTATCTGGAACCACTGCAGTAAGCCTTGCTGTGTGGCCTGAAAGCAGATGGAGTTGTATTAAATATTAAGGCAGTGAAGGTGTACTGCAGCAAAGGGAACATTTGCAAAAAGCATAACCTGCCCCATATTCGATAGGTTTATAAATCTGAGAACTGTCAGGAACAAGCAGGTTTTTGAAGTATTTGTGTTGTGAGTCAATGGCTTGTAATTCAGTTTCTCGGTAACTTCTATTAAACTAATTCTGTGTTACGTTACTTTATTTTACCTTAGTAAGCTGCATGGCAATTCCAGCCCTTCTATGGCAGTACTAATTAAATGTCTTTTCATTTGGTATCATTTTCAAAGTGATTCTGTCACTTTGTTTAAGAGTAATACTTAAAATTTCTTTTTCTTTAGCTCTTTTGAGTTGTTTCTCTTTTCGTTACTGTAATTCTTGTATTTTTCCTGTAAGAAAAAGCAATGGTGATAGGTGGCAGGTTGTAACCTAGTAATTAACTACATTAGCAATTTGCATATCTTTAGGATCAGCTGAATAAAACTGATTTGTAACCAGTCAATGAAGCTCATTTTTTTTCTACATTATTTTATTTTTAGGAATGTTGTCTCTGCAATTTGAGAGGTGGTGCATTAAAGCAAACTACTGACAAGAAGTAAGTAATATATACTTTGGGATTGTATGTGCTTGTTTTGAACTTTATTCCCAATCCATTCCCATGTACAAAGCTTTTTTAAACCTAATTACTTGAGAGTATCCCTTTAAGCTAAATCGTTGCAGAAATAAATTATTCCTATTGAAATGTGCCACTGGCATTTTGTGGAACAGTTAGATTCTAAAGTGTACATTCGTTTTAGTATTTGCACAGACTTGTTCCAAATTCTATTCTGCTGGCCTTTGTTTAAAGAAAGTAAATGAGAGCTCATTTGTCATTGTTTGCATGGGCAAGTCTTATCAAACAGCGAAGTGTTTTTTCTTTGGTCCTGGAAATTCATGATTACAGAATTTAATACAGCACCTTTGAACTTCTAGAAACAATATTTTAAATTAATTTATTTTGATAATATTAAAATAATCTAAGAAGTAGGTTTTTTAGATACACTGGCATCACACACTGTCAAAAATAGTGTTGCTGCTGACATCATGCTATTAACAGCATCAGTACTTTTCTCTGTATTTGGATGACAGAACACTATAGCAAGTAACCCTAACAGATAAAATGGAAAATATTGCAGCATAATATTTTTTCAAGCCCAATAGTGGAACAGTCTTTATGCATTTTGAATCTTCTAATAATTAATTAAATTATTTTAGTAACTTAGGAATATCATGTAGCTCTCTTTCTTTAACCTTTTGAAATGCAGTGTTAAGGGATGATTTAGCTGCAACATTCTGTTCTGCTTGCCAGGCAAGAATTTATTTATCATTGCTTTGCAATTGGTTGCGTGATGCCTTGTAAATTTTCCAGTTAGGATAACATTTTATGTGAAACTTACAAGCTAGATCTTACCTTCAGAAAATGTTGGTATTGTAACCGTGTTAGTGGAGGTTTTGACCAAGACATGAAAATACTCATCTGCTTTTTTGTTCTGTTTTTAAGTCCCTTAAATTTGCTACTTGCTTTTCTTATTAACAAAATTTTAAAAAAAGACAAAGTGTTATCTCAGTAGAATTTATCATACCCTTTTGATATTTCGTGCTGATAGATTGTATGTTGTGTCTTTGAAAATATGTGCATCTTTTTAGTTGATCAATTAAATGTTTAAGAAATGTTTCATAAGATTTATTCATAGGAAAAAAATCCACAGAGGTTTGCAAAAAGTGACTCTCCCTACATAAATATACCTAAAGTGTTTGGTTTTGCATGATATCCCTCTGTAGGTTTCTGTTATGCATTATGAAATGAGAGTTCTGTAAAAGTTGTTCAAGTCTTGCTTTCCTGTTTCCATAACACCTTAAAATTGCTACACATTTTTGAGTCTTTAAGCTGTCTTTCAGCATTAGCAACCATTCCAAACTTCTGAGAGTTTTTGGAAGAGTTTTTTCCAGTTATGTGCGGTTTTTTTTTTTCCAACAAGTGTAAAATCCAATGTGTGCATTCCCTTCCATCCTATTTTCCATCTCACATACTGATTAGAGATGTAGAATGAGCATTAGATTTAAAAGCTAATGAGTTAAACATGGTGAGGGGTGTAACAATTTGTCACAAAGGAGAGCTGAGATTCCTTCTTTTCAAGCAGGACACAGCAATTGTTTCGAGTCCTGTTAGGTTGAGAGATGTCAGAGTATAAAGATTTGAGTGAAGATTTATTGAAGAGGCATTTTATTTATAGCATTTCTATCCCATAAAGCTTAGATGGTAGGACAATGTAGTTTTGCAGGTGGGTAGGCAGCAATTAAAAGAAAAAGGGTTTAAAAGTTTAAAAAAAAAAGTCTCGAAGCAAGACTTTTTTTTGTAAGTTAGAACATTAACAAAACTGTCACCATAGTAAGATGGTAGATCCACAAGCTTTATCTGCTTTCATTTGGGCTGAACTGTATAACTTGCTAATTGATACATCATCTTTACATGCAGCTCTTTGGCCAATACAACTTTAATGTCACATGACAGCAGTTTATTTAGTCACTATATATCATATTATACTTTTTCACATATTTTTGTGAAAGATGAGTTATTGAAATAGCACTGCTCTAGTGCAGGGAAGAGAAATGACTTCTATTCTGCTGCATCACTCACCATCTTTTTTAGCTCCAGCCCCCATTCATGTTAATATGCTAAGACGCTCATGTAATGTGTGTCTCTGGAGATCTACAGCAAGTTAAGTGAAGCAAGCATTCAGGGCTCACAAAAAAGAGCAAATGGTGTCATGCGACAAGATGTACAATGGAAGAGTGAGAATACAGCAAATACGAGTCAAGGAATGGAAAAGTTTCCCTTTCTTCAGATTTACTAGTTGTCTACTCCAAAAAATGTTTTAGAAGAAGTCTCAGAAGGCTACTCTTGATTACTAAAAGTGTCATTAGCTTCTCTGTTCCTTCATATAATATGTACTTTTAATATTAATTTCAGACTTTTAGAAGTTTTATTTAGCCTTTCTTATTTTGAGATTTATGTATTG
The DNA here is from genome assembly GCF_000700745.2 of Antrostomus carolinensis. Lineage (NCBI taxonomy): Eukaryota > Metazoa > Chordata > Aves > Caprimulgiformes > Caprimulgidae > Antrostomus > Antrostomus carolinensis. Next base: position 3,865 of record NW_010308798.1, read on the forward strand.
ATCCAGCATTTGGAGGATATAACGGTGCTTTCTGATGAGTATAGGAAGTACATAGCATTATCTTGACACATCTGACAGGTTTCCTGAAGTTGCACTGAAGTCTTGCATGTAGCACTATTCCTAGGCACTTGACAGGTACTTTGACTGTTAAAAGGGGATCCAGTTCATATTGGGCATTGCAGTGGTAGCCTGATCAGTCTACTGCTTCTATGCCTTTTTGTCTGTAAATGGAAGGTCTTGATAATTTACTTTGTTTTATGCTTCGATAAATGTGTGACTGATTGTGGTCATGTGTGTTGCCTAATATTTACTTGGGTCCGGGCAATGTTAATCCAAAATGCTGTAGGTGATAAATTCTACATGAGTCAAATAGCATGGTCTTTACATATACACCTGGATAGCACAACTACTAAACTTTTGCACTTAATAAATTGAATGTGAAAGATGCTTTAAAAAAGTGTTGCAATAAAACCCCAGTCTGAAATTTTATTTACACGAAGTGGTAGTGTCATAAGGTTTGTTAAGAATGTTTCAAAGAAGCTTAGGAAATCCTAATAAGGAAGTACTTACAGATGATTGGCTTAAAAAACCCAACCAACCAACCAAACAACCCACACAAGAAGTAATGAAACATCTTAAACACTTGTATTTCTATGGGGTTTTTTGGTGGTATTCTTGACTTGCCACTTTTCACAGGTGGGCACATGTAATATGTGCAATTGCCATCCCAGAAGTCAGATTTGGTAATGTCTCAGAACGTACACCGATAGACACTAGCAGAATACCTTTGCAAAGATTAAAATTGGTGAGTAGTATATTCATATATGCTTCATATATTCTTTGATATTAAGGTGTTCCAATATTTGAAATGTATTAAAAATCTGAATTGTGATGATCATTGCCAGGTGCAAAGCAGTGAACTATGTTTAAGGTAAGGAATAAATAACCAAGGTTTTATCAAGATGGGCTTTTTGACATATAATGGCAATTCATTAACACTGTTAACAGCCTTTGGTATTTCATTAAAAGAAGTTTGGACCTACCCTTCCCCAAGAGAAGAATAACAAACTTGACCAGTGTCAGCTGTGAAAGTTTCAGTTTTGGAACTGTGTTGGTGATGAAAGTGTTGAAACCCAAACAGACTGGGAATATCACACAGTACATGTTTGTGAGGTATTTTTATTATGTATTTTTGCCCCAAGGAGCTATTTATGAAGATAAAAGGATGTATGATCTGTTTGTTTCGTCCTATCTGTACTGTCTGGGCATTGAAAAATGTGCCAAAACACATCACACATTATATTAAATTTAAAAAACCCATGTTTCCTGAGGAATTTCAAAAGCTGGTGGAAAACTTAAATAAAAGTGCAGCAGCTACTAACAGTTGCACCCTGTGTTACACCTAGAATAACAGTGTCATTCAAGAAGGCTGATGTACACAAGCAGAAGATATGCATAAGTGCAATATAAGAGTATTTTTCTTGATGGTTTAAATGAGAATTATTTTATTTGTCAGTGTGCATCACTGTGATGTCATCTGAGAGAAAGAAAGTGATTAGCAGCCCATTCAAAAGCTCAGGGAAAAGGTACCATCAGTTTTCTGGGTCTGCCCTACACTATTTACAAAGTGGTTCTTGGTCTGCCTGATGTTATACTTGCTCATTTTGAGCTATTAATAATTTAATTACATTTTCATTTCATTTCATTTCATTCATTATATTTTGTGTTTTGTGAAGATGCAACTTTGAGTGGTTTGAATTGATAACCTGCCCTTCAAATGGTAATCTGTTCTAAATTTTTGTTCGAAATTTTAAAATCTCGTTTTTCACATGTTGTTTTAAAAATAATGTAAAATATCTTTATCTTATTATAAAAATTGTTCTTCCTAATCTGAAAATAAAACCAGTAGAAGCACTTAGGTCTTAAGCAGTCATGACATGTGTACAGATGGAAATTGTTAATTCAGGGGTTAAAAACACAGAAATGTTTAATTTACCATATGCTGAAATTCTTTCTCTGGGCTGCCCATGACTTGAACTGTGTAAGAATAATAGGAATGTTTTGGAGAAGACTTGAATTAATTTTAAATTCTTGAGTATGAAGGTATCGAGCCAAAATTTTTGAAGTTACATGATTTACAAGTCCTAGGTAATTTCTTCTGAATTTGAAGCAATTGTGTTAATTAATTATTTATATCTGGGAGCTTTTTCTTATATTCTTTCCTTCAGTTGATAGAAGGTTGCTTATAGTCCTTAGAGCTTTTTCAGTTCTTGGATCCTCCTTCAATGTAAAATGACACTGAAGCACTACAGATAGTTTTAAGCTATATATACCCTTTTCGTCTTCCATGAGTCCCTGAAAGTTTAGAAATACAGTACTTGCTTTCCTTAATTCTGTTTTTTTAAAGTTAAAACTGCATCTCGGGAATCCCAGAAACGAGAGGTAAGAGAGAGTCTGGAGAGAGGAAGACTTCCCCTTGGTCAATGAGGAACTGAACAGAGATGGTCTAAACAAACCATGGGCCCCACTGGCATGCACCCACGAGTGCTGAAGGAGCTGGCACAGTTGATTGATAAACTGCTCCCTATCATCTTTGAAAGGTCTTGGAGAGTGGAAGAGGTGCCTGAAGACTGGAGGATAGCCAATGTCATTCCGGTCTTCAAAAAGGGCCAGAAGGAGGATCTGGGCAACTACAGAACAGTCAGCCTCAGCTCTGTCCCTGGGAAGCTGATAGAGCAACTTATTCTTGATACTATCTCTAAGCAATTGGAAGAAAAGGTTATCAGGAGTAGTCAACATGGATTTACTAAGAAGAAATCATGCTTGACCAATCTGGTAGCCTTCTGTGGTGTCATCACCAGCTGGGTAGATGAGAGGAAAGCAGTGGATGTTGTCTACCTTGATTTCAGCAAGGCTTTTGATACTGTCTCCCACAACATCCTTGTAGCAAAGCTTAGAAGGTATGGGATAGATGAGTGGATGGTGAGGTGGACTGAGAACTGGCTGACTGGCAGAGCTCAGAGGGTTCTGATCACTGACGCAGAATCTAGCAGTGTTCCCCAGGGGTTGGTACTGGG
>NW_010308799.1:0-13500 GCF_000700745.2 Antrostomus carolinensis
TGACATTCTGTGATTCTGTGATTCTGTGGTGTCTCATGAGAGTGGAATAGAAGGGCAGAATCACCTCCCTCGACCTGCTGACAACATTCTTTTAATGTAGCCTGGGATACGGTTGGCTTTCTGGGCTATGGTTGGCTTTCTGGGCTATTGACGCACATTGTCAGTTCATGTACAGCTTTTCTTCCACCAATACCCTCAAGCCCTTCTTGGCAGGACTGCTCTCAACCCATTCATTCCCCAGGTTGTATTGGTACCGGGGATTGTCCCAACCCAGGTGCAGGACCTTGCACTTAGCCTTGTTCAACCTCATGAGACAACATGGGGTCACTTCTCAAGCTTGTCTAGGTCTTTCTGAAGAGCATCCTCTCCCTCAGGCATGTCAACCACACCACTCAGCTTGGTGTTGTCTGCAACTTTGCCAAGGGTGCACTCGATCTGACTGTCTATGTGGGGTGATATTAAAAAGTACTGGTCCCAGTATGGACCCCTGAGGGTGGGACCAGTCCTTACTACTGATCTCCATCCAGACATTGAGCAATGGTCAAATTCATTGTGGGAATGGTCAAATTAATTGCAGTAATGACTCCATCAATATCTTTAATTAATAAGGCTATAGGGAACATGGTATTACTGATTTGTTATAATGTTTTCCCTTCTATATCCCATAAGATGAACTTGACTATATGAAAGTTTGGACTGGAAATCTTTTATCAGAAATGTCCAGTCTCAACTTTTTCCCACTTTGAAATATTGACAATAAATGGGTTTATGATTATCTTACAAACATAAAAAATGTGATTGCTGCTGTTGTCTGATTCTTTCACTTTGCTATATGAATTTTTTTTCTCTGACTTTTTGGCTAGCTAGATCATCAAATGTCACTGTCTATATTAATACTAATTTTAGGATATAAAACATAAATTCACAGATTTATCATCATCATATTTTGTTAAAATAAAAATCTAGTAGTAATTTTCCAAAATGTACTATCTATAAATTATGCATAGGTCTCACTAAAACAGAAGCTATCAATATTTAAATGCATTGACAGGAAACAAACGAACAATACAAAACAAAACAAAAAACTATAATTGATAAAATTATTTTCCAAGATTTTACTGGAGTCATTAAAATTTCTATTAATGCAATACAGAAGTTAAATTCTACTACCACTGGATCTAAGAGTACTCAGAAAATGAACTGTTCCTGAGAAATAGAGGGTCACAGATTCATTCCATGCTGTCTCTTAAAATCAGAAAGCAGTTGGACTCACAGCATTCTGTGGCAGGAATCAAGGGACAGTACTTTGTAGTGCACATATTTGTTAACCCTGAAAAACCTTTAAAGACTCCTCACAAGCAAAAAATTCTATAATGATTCTTCTTGTTAAGGTGCTGTCCTGGTTTCAGTTAAGACAGAGATAGGTTTCTTCTTAATAGCTAGAATAGCACTGTGTTTTTGTTTCAGTGTGGGATTTGTTATAAGAACATTGATAACAATGTTTTCAATTTTGCTGGAAGTCAAAGTACTTTGTGTTTTGCTAATCTGCAGGTGCAAAGTCTTGGGAGGGGGCAAGGAACGTCAAAAATAGCAAGCTAGATTGTCATTTGGATACTCCAATGGGATATTTCATATCACATAACATCATGTCCAGTATATTAATGAGAGTCTCTCTCCCTCAGTCTTTCTGGCTCTTGCTCTTCCAGGATTCCAGTTTCAGTTTTAGGGATAGTTGCTCCTTCAGGATCATTACCCAAGAACTGGCCAGGCTTGGTCAGCAGGTGGTGAGCGATTGCACTGTGTATCACTTGTTTGCATATGTTATTATTACTGTTATAAAAATTATTATTTTAATATCGTTCTTATTTTTAGTTCTATTTTATTTTAATTATTAAATTATTTTCATCTCAACCTACGAGTCTATTTACCCTTACCCCTCCAATTCTCTATCCTATTTCCTGTGTAGGAGGATAGTGAGCGAGAAGCTGTATTGGCTGCTAGACAAGTGAAACCACCACAGATGCTTGCAGTTCTCCAATTGAAATGCGTCTTAATGTATCCTTCTAGGATGTGGTTTGAATCTTTGTAATAACGAATTGGATTCACTAGTCCCTCATATTCATCAAAATGTCTTCATGATACCCTGGTGAAACAGGTTAATAAGTGTTTAATAAAGTTAAACAGAGGCATGGTTGTCTTAGTATAGTGCAAAGTAGAAGGGAAAGTTTAATTTTTCATTTTGTTTGTTAATGTGTTCTGATAATCTTCTACATACTCTTACATTTCTTTAGTGATTTTTTTTTTCCATTTGTCTGTGTAGACAGAAATATTGATGGCATGTGAATGTTGATCCACTGAATTTAGCACACAGTTAAAACCCAAGTGTGTGATCAGATAAAAAAATCATAATTATTTGTGACTTACAATTAATTTAGTGTCTATGAAAAGCTGCACATCATCAAAGAAAGCAAAAATTTTAAAAATGAGCAGTAAATGAAAAACATAAAGTATTTTTTAACAAGAAAAGGAGTAAGGGAATTTAAGTTTTAATCATGATGAAAATTCTATTGCCTCATTTAAATGATTACACAGAAGAATGCATTGCATTTCATCCTGTTGTGAGTCATTTTTTGTGAATAGTATTTACAGAAATCCTTTACAACACATTTTACAATATTCTCTTGCATCTGTTAGTGTTATTTCCACTACAGCTAAATCCACAGAAATACTAATTTAACAAATATATATGATGCCAAGCTAGGAAAATATTGCTGATGATATTCTTTAAACAATTATTTTATTGTCCTAAGGCCTCTGATATTATGCGTAAAAGTTCTCTTCATTTGTTAATTCTAATTTGTTCTCTTTTCATCACTGTTTTCTAGACTTGATAGTAGCCCTAAGTGATGCTCTCTGTATCAAATATCTCTGACATTTATGCTTCCACTCCTGCTAGGCAGGAAGGCCTACCTCTGCACAGTAAATTTGCTCTAAAAAGCACTCACTGTTTCCCCACCTCCCGCTGTTCACTTGGCATGTCATAGATTGTTTTTTTCCCTGAGTTCTTTTATCAGCCTGTGTCAACTGGATTTTCAAGTGATATAACCTACTTCAGGTGCCCATAAAAATACTTCTGCTTTCATATTTTGTGCACTAAATATTAGCAGACATTGCTGGTGCAACTTCATCTTCTGCATGCATGATTATACTTTTTTCCCCTGTCATCAAAATAGAGGACATTTACAGAAGTGCACTGGTCAATTCTTTAAGATGCTGAACACCATGAAAAACAGTGAGCAGCCCTCCCTCACCTTGGAATTACATATATTGCCTGACAACACATCCTGAAAGATGAGACACTAAATAAAAGAAAATATTATGCTGTATATGCAATTTTAAACACTAAGTACACTCCAAATGAAACATTACATTTCAGTCAAAAAGTCTTTTCACAGTTCTGATACAGCTTACATTAAGTCTCCTACTTCAATTCATCTTTGAATTGTACTGTTTCCATAATATCAGTCAGACTATTCTTAAATCATTCAAGGACATCCTTTCAAGTGCAAGAGTCTCAGAAGACTCTTTTCATGGTTTTGCTGTAAAAGGGTATTGTAACATTTTCCTATTTGTCTCTTTCAAGCAGTGCTTTCCCACACCATGTACAAAGCAATGAGAAAATGGCTGTGGCCATGTGTGACTGAGAAAAGCTGATACCAGCACTCTCGAGGCTGCTGTACTTCAAAGGATTTGAAAGTTTGTTTTGCTAAAAGATAAAGGGACCAAAGTTCAAGTTCTGTGATCAGAGGCACAAAAAAAAAGGGTACCTTCCGATAAGCTTCACTTGTTAGCTTTAGACTATGTGCACTCAGACTGTCAAAGTTGCCAGCATGGCTAAGCTGGATAAGAAAATGAGTGACACAAAGAAAATAAGAGCCACAAAAAGTCAGATGAGAAATATAAACAAGGGCCACAAATAAAGTCATGTGAGAAATATATGAGACCTTGTCAACAGTGGAAATCATAGAATTGAGTCTGCTTTTGTATGCCTATCTTTTCTTCACAAGGGGAAGAGGAGGGGCAGGCGCTGATCTCTTCTCTCTGGTGACCAAAAATAGGACCAGAGGAAATAGCAGGAAGATGTGCCAGGGGAGGTTTAGGTTAAACATTAGGAAAAGGTTCTTCACCCAGAGGGTGGTGGAGCACTGGAACAGGCTCTTCAGAGAGACAGTCATGGCACCAAGCCTGACAATATTCAAGAAGCATTTGGACAGCTCCTTCAGACACATGGTCTGAATCTGGGATTGTTTTATGCAGGGACAGGATTTGGACTCAATGATCCTTGTGGGTCCCTTCCAACTCACAGCATTCTATTATTCTAAATGATTTGTATGTTAAATATTTCATGTGCATGAATGACACAAAATGTGGTATTTGCAGTCTCCCTAAACTGGTAATGCTTACCTACAAAAAGGGTAAATCACCCTATAGATATGTTATGGAATGGGTTTGCTTGCATATGTTGCCTCCAAGACACTATTTATTCTGCAGGGCCCACAAAGCTCTGAGATTTGAATTCAATTCTGCAAATCATAGGATCATGGTAAAATTCAACCTGGAAAAGACCTACAAAAGTAATCCAGTTTGACCTCCTGCTCAAGCCAATTTTAATTTCAAAGTTGGATCAGTTCCTTCAAGCCTCTTGTCATGGCATGAGCTCCAGCCCCTTTGCCACCTTGGTGGTTCTTCACTGGGCTTTCTCCAGAATGTCAGCATTTCTCCTGTATAGTGTGGCACAAAACTGAATCTGATATGCTGGATATAGCTTTACAAATTCTGTGTGAAGGGAAATAATCACCCTCTTTTGGCCTTTTGATTACCGTCTTTTTGATGAAAACCAGTATACTGTTACTGTTTATTGCCCCAAGGTGCTATGTAAGAGCTGAAGATATCTTCTCTGACAGTCCTGGAATTCCCCTTTGGCTAATTTTCAACCATTTATCCTGTTCCTCACTCCAGAAATAAAGTAATTACCCATTGAAACTTAAACGAATCTCCTTGCAAGTTTGCCATCAGGAAATCTGGCATATGTAAGAAGTCGCTAATGAAACTGATGCTTAAACTGAAACACTGGTAATGCAAAAGCATAGAAATGCAAGCTACGATGACAAAGACCTTGTCTAAATGACAGCCTGCTGCTTTTCAACTGAACACTTTCAAATGAGACAATCACTGTTGTGATGACTGATTTTATTGTGTTCTCTGTCTGTACCAGGGGCTACCTCTGTGGGGCAGATCTATAATTTTTGCTCATTTCCCTTTTGCTGTGATGGAAAATAGCTCATTAGTTGGCAGCCTAAATAACTTTATTTTGCTAAGACGATCTTTCAATTAAGCTCACTTCAGAATATGCCTACTGTCATGTTTTAGATACTGTAAATATACTATGGATACAAAACTAATAAGTGCAAAATTTAGTACATTCTTTACAATATTGAGTTATGTTTGTGTGTGAGTGTGAGGGGGAGAGGGGGTGGTTTTTAGTAATAAGGGAAGGGGCTACAGCAATCGTTCCTGTGAGAAGCTTCCAGAGACTTCCCTGGCTTCAAGGCAGACTTGCCTCCAACCCAGGCTGAGCCAGTCAGTGAATGTGAAATACTTCTGCAAATCCATGTTTATGAAAGGGGAGAAATGGTTTGGCAACAGGTCAGGAACATCAGCAACAACAAAGACCACAGCAACTGGAGGAGAGATTCCCTTGCAGCCCATGGAAGGTAACGGCGAAGCAGATACCCATGTGTGTCTCATGGAGGTCTCCACGTCAGAGCAGGAGGATGTGCCCAAAGACAGCTGTGAATAAGTGGAGAGCTCATGACAGAGTAGAAGACCCCAGAGACACTCACAACACAGCAGGGGGAGCGGATACCCATCTCCAGCCCATGGAGGACCCCATGCTGGATCCGGGGCCTGCACCCAAAGAAGTCCAGGACTCTATGGGAAGACCACATTGGAATACTTTGTTCCCGAACCCTTACAACCTGTGGGAGGCACCCCAGTCTGGAGTGGGGGAGTGTAAGGAGCCACACCCCTGAGGAGAAAAGGAGTGGCAGACGAACTGACTGCAACCCCCATTCACTGTCCTCTGGTGCCACTCGTGGGGGAGGAGGTAAATAAATTGGAAGCAAGGTAAATTGAGTCTGGGAAGAAGGGAGGGGTAGGGAGAAGGTGTTTTAAGATGTAGTTATTATGCCTCATTATCCTACTCTGATTGATTAGTAACAAATTAAATTGATTTTTATTCCCGAATTTGAATCTGTTTTGCCTGTGACCATAATTGGTGAGTGAGCCTTCCATTTCCTCATTTCAACCCATGAGTCCCTCTGTTATGTTTTTCTCTCCCCCTTCCCACCAGACTGGAGGAAGTGAGTGAGTGACTGCATGGTCTTAGCCTCCAGATGCGGCTTAAAACCACTAAAAATATAATATATTTTTTCTTTGTTCTATAGTGTCTCAGGCACCAGATACACTGTAGTTTCCTTTTAAAATAAGTAATGATCATACATTCTCAGTATAGTCCTCAATAACACAATTTTAAAGTTACACTTCCCTGGAGGGAAGTGGGTGAATGGCTGTGTTGGCTACTAGCCAAGGGCTAGCCCAGTGAAACCATCACATACACTTTAGAGAACCATTAAGGAAAAGAATACTATAAACACTCTTGGAAAAGTGAGAAGTCCATTTAAAAAAAACCCAACTCCTTTGTTGATTTTAAACAAGATGTTTAAAGATCTATGTTTGCACTTAAAGTGTTACCAGCAGAATAAAACAAGACAGTTGGGTCAACAAAAAACACCGTGACAAACTTATGAGGGCAAAATGAGAAACAGCAATATTGGTTCAGCCAAGGACACATAGAAAGTCTCTGTCAGAGACAGAAATTTAGGGCCCTTGACTTCAATATGTCTTAACTATGTTTTCATGAAAACTCGTAGAGTCTCTTATGCACACAGCAAAAACAAAAATGCAAACAAAACTTAACAGGGAGGAAATAAAGCAAAGGCAAACAGCTTTATTTTTGAACTGCTGTGTGAGAGAGAGCAGCTGCAGGAAAAAAGAAAGAAAGAAATAGCTCAGAAGAAGAGAATCATAATGGTTGCATTTTCCCTGTCTTGTCTGTCTCCTGTTCAGCACTCTTGAAGCACACCAAAGAAGCTTGTTTATTTGGAGGGCAAGAGCAAATTAGATATCAGAGAAGTTTAGTGGGTGAATGCTAAAGAAATGGAAGTGTGAGCTAACAAGAGATTTCACCAGAGTCACAATATTCTACTAAAGATTACCATTAATAAATATTTTCAGAGAGAATTTAGTTCATCCAAATTTTCCTCTCACTTTTTAGTTCATAAAAGAACAAATAATAACCAGAAAATTATATTTTAAATATTGGATCTTTAATTCAGAATTGTTAAATTATTTTTTTTTTAAGACATGGGGTCAGTCCATAACAGAAGACTTCCAATGAGATCTTTGTTTATAATATTTCCAACTGTCTGTCAGAGCTAATTAGTAAGACAGAAAAGAGAATCCTCTCCATTGGCACTGGGGACAGGTGAAAAAAAAAAATAAAAAATCAGACACTAAAAATGTGGAAAAAAAAAATCACAGAAATACTCTGATCCATAGAAGTGTTGCAGCTTCTTTCACATGTATTTACTTTACTTAAATTCTCCTTGGGATAAGATCTCAGATTTTGGGGTGATAAAAATGACAAGATAGAACAAACTGTCTGTGAAATATGACACCTCTCATTCTCAAATGGTTAAGATTTATAGTGTAGTATATCCTTGCTCAAAAAAAAGTCTTCATTTTGCTAATCATCCCCAAAGACTATCAAGACACCTGTCAGATGGCATACTTCTTGATTTGAGTAAGTGATCTTGAACACAGATCCTCAATGTTTGGAAAGTCCCTCTTTTGAGTCAACACTTAGCACTTTTGAGCACTTAGCATTTAAATACTCTTTGAGGCTGAAAGTGGTTCTTAAAGCATGCTTAGATTTCTTTTTTTTTTTAGGTAAAGCTTCAAAAAAAGAAACTAATGAGCAATAGATTGCCAGAATAAAGGAACTGATGCAAGAAAAATTGTAACATATAAACATGCATCATAGAATTCTGTAAATGTCAAATCCTGATCTAAGGGAGCTGTGAATACAACAGGCTGTAGATCTATGATGATTCTAATAGAACGTTATCGTCAAACACTCCTAAATTTTGAACTGACTACATTTAGGTGACAATTACTCTGGCCTGGTTTAGTAGTTTTTGCTAGGTTTACTTGAATTACATCCCAGACGTGTCTGTTCTCTCTGACTGGTAGGAAACTCAGTAATTATCTCATTTAGGTATGTCCACATGTAAGGATATTACATTCATCTCTGTGGAAGATCAATATCTTGACAGATGGATCACGCTTCTATTATTCAAATGCCTATAGTAAAATATGTAATTATTTACAGAATTTAGGCATAAAATTACCCTCCTTTTTGCACTGGGAATTGCATATTTGCCTGTGGTCTGCTCCCATCACCACCATGTAATGATGTAAATATCAACAGTAACAGCATTAATCTTGATGGTTTTTCCAAGCCTTCAGGAGCAGTTTTCTTATACTGAGAGTCCTCCACAGTCCTAGACCTTATTGTCTGTTATCTCATCCTCTCATCTGTCTAATTTAACACTTATACAAGATATATTGCACATTCAGATACATAAGGCTCAATAGTACCTCATCTGCTGTTGCCCTTTGGAAGTCCTTGCTTATTCCTCACCTACTGGTTCACTAGTCTAGCTCCCACCCTACACCCATGGCACAGGAGTAAAGGTAGCAACATTTCATAGAGAGGAACGTAAGAAGCTGACAAAAATCTCTTGTTCACTGTTTTTGTGTTAACATTACACTCAGTGGTTCTCAGGGCTTTGGGTATTGCCCCAAGCCTTGCACTCTTTTTGTTGGAATGAGTAGTGCTGCTTGATACAATTTGAAGGTATGGGGAAATCTTGCTAATACTGTTTCTCTTTCATTTCCTTCTCATTTGCGTCAAATGTGTCTTGTTCAAAATCAAGCAGTTGATACTGAGGTTTATTCAACTTCTTAAAATGAAGATAATGAGTTAAAGTTTTCCTCTGACAGCTGCAACTGTTACATCTGTTCATACATCCTGTGAATACATATACTGACTGTTTTCTGCTCCTTTTTAGTTAATGTGTGAACACTTCCATTTTTCACCTGCTACAAATAAGGAGAACATATACAAAACCCCATTGACTGCTATGTTTGGATCTTCTGTCTGAATTGATAGCTAAAGATTGTAGTGATCCTGGCAAGTCTATAGTAGCAGGTAAATAAGTGAAATCAGGCATCAGTATACAGTTTAGTGAATGGCAAATGAAAAAGATGGAGTACCATTATTCACAATGTTTCATAATATAAGAACTTGTGGTTGTTCAATCACATTGGAAGGTAAGAATTTAAAACAGAAAGAAAAATACATGTAATACCTCGGGGGGGGGGGGGAAAGAGAGACAAAAAAATCCTAAACAAACAAACAAAAAAACTCTATAATTCATCATTGTCAGGCAATATGGTACCATTGTACCAAGGGTTCAGCAAAATCAAACCCAAGAGTTTCAAAATGAGTACAAACTGCAATGCATCAGGGAATATGCCAGCTCTCCAACACAAGTTTATTAGGAAGGAATTACGTGACAGTCAATTTTTTCTTGACTTCAGTCTCAAAGAAGTTCTTTTGCCTTCTTCAGCAATTCCTTTACTTTTAGTGGTCCTTCTAGTTTAGTGTCTCTGAAAATGACAAACTATTAACAAAACTAAACTAGGACGACCACTAATTTGAAATGAGGGTAAAAGATAACAATGTAAAAAATGTCAAAGGCTGATATTAAATTAAAACAGATTTTGCTTTAGAAGAAAGACTTAATGTAATATTAAAAATATGCCCCAAATTTATTTTATGTTAATGAATTTCCTTTTTTCTATGTGTCAGGTTTTTGTTCCATAGATTTTTAAGGATATTGTTTGTGTTTATACACTAAAGTGAAATGCATACAGTATTCTGCATTTTAGATTTACAAAGTACTTTTGGCTATTTGCGAAAATAAATTATATTAATATAAGGAAGTTGACATTATAAAATGGGTGGGGAGATAAGGAGAAACAAGGCAAAAGAACAACAATGTTCACTGGAAATAAAGAAAAAGCAAAGAATAGTCATCAGTTTAAACTACTCCTTAACATTAAGTACAATACATTTTACTAAAAAAATAGATTAAGGATATGACATATCTTATTAATTAATTTTCAGAACTTCGGGGTTTTTTTCAGTTTTTGTTTCTTACTCTCTTACACAAGACTAACACTTCATACTCATTCTTCTCCACTTTCTCTTTCACCCTCAAAGAATGTATTTTCAATGAAAAAAATAAAAAGTCTCAATTTTCAATTAAGAATATTTTTAATAGATACAATATGGTCCTTGAGCAGGTATGGTAGTTGCTATCTTGTAAGAAAGAGAGGTAGAATACAAATATAGTAGTAAGATAAACCTTCCTTATGCATGTATGTGCTCATTTTTTCTGAGTTAATTTTCTTCATAGTAGCTACTCTAGGGTTATGTTTTGGTTCATGCTAAAACCAGTGTTGATAATGCAGAGATTTTTTCATTATTGCTGAGCAGTGATTACACAGAGTCAAGGACTTTTCTGCTTTTCACACTGCCCCACCAGTGAGTAGGCTGGGGGTGTTCAAGAAGTTGGGAAGGGGCACAGCTGGGACAGCTGACTTCAGCTGACGGACGAGATATTCCAGACCACATGTTGTCATGCTCAGCATATAAAGCTGAAGGAAGAAGAAGGGAAGGAGTATGTTCAGAGTGACAGCGCTTATCTTCCCAAATAACCGTTGTGCGTGACAGAGCCCTGCTTTCCTGGAGATGGCTGAACACCTACCTATTGATGGGAAATAGTGAATTAATCCCTTTTTTTGCTTTGCTTGAATGTGTGGCTGTTGTTTTCCCTATTAAACTCTTTATCTCAACCAATGAATTTTCCTTCTTTTACTCTTCTGATTCTCTCTCCCATCCCACCAGGGGGGAGTGAATGAACAGCTGTGTGGTGCTTAGTTAAACCACAGCAATTTATTTATTAATATTGGTAATATACGTTTTATAAATGACAGTTCTTGAGATTGTGAAAACAACCATGAAGTTGAGTATTCCATCCCACATTATAATCAAAGGCTTCTCTCAAGACTTTGATGTGAGTGGTAGAAATGATGCCTCCTGAAATTGTTGCTTTTAAATGACTGACAATTGCTTAAATGACTTTGCTATATATAGCAACTTTTCAGGGAATATTTAATTAAATCATAATTGCAAAAAATATCCTTGTCAGGCACTACAGGACCATAGGGAAACCAAAAGACATGTAAAGGAGAATCTCATTATCAATGATCTGTTTTATACAAATTAAAATTGACTTATTCTAAATAGACTAGATAAAATGAACAGCCTACATCTTTGCAAATTAACATAGTTCAAACATATTAAAAATAAAGATACAAGAATATATTAAAATATGAAGCATGTAGTTGATTAGGATATAAAACTCATGAGTAATGAGGACCCCAAAATGACTTCTAAAATTCAGATAACAAGAAATCTTGCCAGTAATACAAATACTTCTGTTTTTTTTCTGTCTTGTTTTGATTCTGATTGCATACAGCCTTGTAGACTGTATGCAATTTACAGTGTGATAAACAGTACATGGAATTGAGCTATCTCATTGTTCTTCACTCTCAAAATTAAAACTTGATAACTATACTAACATAGCAGAACATTCTTATTACTTTCAATACATGGAGACATATCAATCTATTACACCAATAAAGACAGCACCTTCTACAAATGAAATTATGTCCTCTTTACTGAGTCACACAGGTACAGGATTCTGACTTTATGGATTGGATTGGATTGGAAAATACAGGTTATTGGCTATTTGAAATGTTAGTTTGTGACTCTATAGGTGGATAAAGACATAAAAGAAACAAGTTGTCCATGCTTGACTTCAGGAATTGATGACATCAGGATCAAATAATAACATGAAACATTTTAAAAAGAAAAAATATACTTAAGGCAGATATAAAACAATACTTTAGAATGTACTGATTTCTTGGGTTCTTAGGAGGTGGTACAGTATGTGTTGTTATCAAAGATATGTTACTTAAACTACAATACTTCTAAATAGTCAGGCCTTTAGCATTAATTTATTTTAACTTGAACCATACCATTTTTTTTACAAAAATGTGATCCTATCATCATTGCTTCTCTGACTTCTCTACTCAATTGTACTCAGGTACATAGATAGTATAAATTGATGCTTTTTCCTTGACTTTACTTCTTCAGAAAATACATTCTGTAAGTTGGCTATTTACACAGTCTGACAATATGTTTCTCTGTGTCATTATGACAACGGAACATTCTTCGATGACTATAGCCTGCTAGGGTAGGATGGGATTTACCTGTCTACAAGAGGCAGGGGAATCTTGGCAGCAGGCTGGCCAACTTGATGAGGCAGGCCTTAAACTGAGTGACTTGAGTGGTGGGGTCCAAAGTGTCAGTGCTCACACCCCTGCAACCAGCTGGCGAATAAGCCAAGGCCAACCAGAGCAATGACAAATGTTCCTTAGCTGCCTCCCAAGATATGAATAAGAAGACCAAACACCTCAAGTGTATGTATATCAGTGCACACAGTCTGAGGAAGAAACAGGAGGAACTGGAACTCCACGCCCAGTCAGAAAGTTGTGATACCAGTGGAATAACGGAAACATAGTGGGACAACTCACATGACTGGAAGATCATGATGGATGGTTATAGGTTGTTTTGTAAAGAAAAACAGGGAAGAAAAGGTGAAGGACTCACACTCTATGTTAAGGAGAACCTTACATGTATAGGAGACAACTACCGTGACTGTTGAAGCCTGATAAAATGACTCTGAGTCAAGATTAGGTGTGTTGTCTCCAAGGAAGGTATTACAATAGGCATCTGCTACTGACCTCCAAACCAAGATGACAAGACCAATGAAGTAATACTTGAGTCATATAAGCAAGTTTCAGGTCAACAGAATCTGTTTTTTACGGGTGACTTCAACTATCCAGACATTTGTTAGAAGAAGAGTACAGCAACTCACATGCCATCCATCAAGTTCCTCGGATGTGTAGAGGACTTTCTCCAAGTATATACGTCAAGGGACAATTCTCCAACACAAATCTGCCCATTTCATGAATTCCTTCTCATCAAAAGTAAGTAAAACTAGACTTAATTTTGAATTTCATGATTTATAGGTCTAGATATAATGGAAAATTAGATTTATAGGTCTAGATATAATGGCAGTCTGGTGAATTTCCCCCAGACTGGAAAAAGGGGAACATAAC
>NW_010308800.1:0-433 GCF_000700745.2 Antrostomus carolinensis
CTGCTGTCTCCATCACAGCTGCACCTCTGGGGTGCGACAAAGAAGTGCTCACTGATCTGCCCTCTGTAACAGTGCTCCCTTGCTCCCATATGAGATGGGTAACAGACTGATGGACACTGCAGCTCTCCAGGCTCTCACACAGAGCCACAGGATGCTAAGAACTCTTGAATGTCCTGTCTCAAGAATTTCTTATTTTCAGTTATAAAAATGAGCATTTCTACCCCTAGAAAGAGTGCTCACTGCATCTGTTGACAAAAAATAAAAATAAAAACAAAACCAATATTCTTATCAGGACATGTTAAGCCCATATTCTGCAGCCCACATTCTTTTGAGTCATGAGTCCAGATACTGAACTTTTCCATTACAGGTGGCTCACATCTGACATCCCCTGTGAACGGTGGTGCTGTCAGAAACCAGCTCCAGGTACCCACTG
>NW_010308801.1:0-14831 GCF_000700745.2 Antrostomus carolinensis
TTTTTGTTCAGGCTGATGGTCTTTTGTTCAGACCCATGCTCTCTTGATGGCTTTCTCCTTCTTTGCCAAACGGGTTCTTCCTCTCATAAATATGGATTTGAAGAGGCTATCACTATTTCCCTATATTTCCCTATCACTAATTGGCTCAGCCTGGGCTGGAGGCTGGTCCACCTTGGAGCCAGGGGAGCCTCGTGAAGCTTCTCACAGGGGCCATCACTATAGCCCCTTCCCCCACTACCAAAAACGCCCCCCCCCCACAAACCCAACACAACCTTGCAGGGAGGAAAAATTTTCTTAGCAGTATAGGTCATTGTTACCAAAAACGCCCCCCCCGCCCCAAAAACCCAACAAAATGATACAAACATCAGTTCTCCATCAGTCTCTCTCTTGTGGATCTCCTGGATTTTAGTCCCTGTACCACTCAGCTCAGATCTGGCCTGCTTGTCCTTGTCAAACTCCAGCGATGGAGGGAAGACTTTACCAGGAATGAGAGCAGTAGCTTTGCCTCAGCTGGGTGGGTGAAGCATAAAATAATAATCATGACATTAATTTAAGCCTTTGGAAGTGCTCAGCACCAGGGTTGGGCTTCAGGCTGTTTTCTGTTTCTCTTTTCTTTCCTCCAGAAACTGCTTTCACCTCTCCAGTTGTCAAGAGCCACAGCGATGGCTGGATGCCACTGGCTGATCACACCGAGCTGGGAGCAGCAGAGGGAATGATTTATCTGTGCCAAATATATTTCATGCTACAACTCGGTAGAGGAAATTACAAATACTGAAGTCCAAGACCTTAACAGTCCAATTTTCTCCGCTGATTGCCACTGTGCCTAAGCTTAACAGAGTAAATAATGAACACTGATGCAATGAACTTCCCAATAAATCACTCCTGATGAATTTCACACAGACCATCCAAAAAACCAAATTTAATGATTATATGCTGTCCGCAGCTACCTAATTTTATTTATTTATTTATTTATTTATTTATTTTTTTCCTGGCTCAATTGTTAGATCTAATCAGCAAAGGAAAGAACAGAAAATAAAATAAAATGCCTCATTTCTGAGCACGTTCCTTAAGCATAAAGCTTAAAATGTGAACTGCAGGGCACAGGCAACTCCAACTTGGATTGACAAGATGGTTTTGCCCAGTAATGAGAGAGCAGGACTAGTACACCAGGGACCATGGCCTGGAGAGAAACATTTGACTTCCCTGCATCTCGATTTCCTTTTGAGTTTATCATCCATCACGTCTGTTTGGAGTGAAAACTCTTCAGGGCAGAACATTCCCCTGCTATGCACATACACAGCGGTGGACATCCAGCCTTGCCTGAGGCTCAAGTTGTTACTGTGATATAATTGCTGTGGGTCACTGGGTATTTAAAACACGGTAGGATGAATCCTTGGGTAACAAATTCCTGAAATATTCCTGACAGAATAAACTCTGCTGTTAGAGCACAGGTTTTGTGGCCAAGGTCTGCAGTGATGGACAGGGTTTGTGTATCATAGTATGTCCCCACTATGGAAATTAATCCCCAGGAATAAAGATCAGTGTGAAAGTGGCTATTTGTGTGACTTCTCCATGTCTCAGGTCACTAAAATGACTCTCTTCCCCCCCCACTTGTCTGTGAGCAATAAAATCAACATTACTGCAAGGCTAATTTTCTCTTGGCAGCTCTCCCCTGTTCCCTGTCTGAGTGCCCTCCCCTTTATTGCCATCTACCACATTCAAAAAGAAATTTACAATTATGACTCATGCTCATAAAATAAAAATGCAGCCAATAAAAGACAAAAAAAAAAAAGAGTCTCAGTGGAACGAGACTTTCCTGCTGGCAGGTGATGAAGTTGAGGGCACCCACACCATGATATCCCTGGGAGGTTTATCTATCTATCTATGCACCTGTGTACATACATATATTTATACATATATCTGTCAGGCAAGTTTATATCATGCTTAATCAAGAAGATGTCAAGAGAGAGGAGGCACCTGGGAGAGAACGAGCTGGTGATTGTTCCAAACTGTGAAAGGAACCAGAGCAATTTATTTGCTTTACCTTCCACTTCTGCTATTGTGTCTGGTGGCATTGGCTTCAAAATAGTGTGATAATTAAAACCCAGTAAAGATTATGAGGCTGTAAAGAGGAAATTGTGAAACCCTCATGAACTTTTACAGCCCCCATGAAAATATTTCGTTTTGTGGTTTGGAGAAGTATTTCCTTGTCTCTTTAAACACCAAAAGGCCACATCCATATAATGATTATTCTCTAAGAGCTGGCGGAGCTGACAGCATTTCATGTTGCATCACAGAACAAAATCTCTACTCCTTGTCCATAAACCATTGTGTCCTGCAGGGTCAGGCAAGAACTGGTGGAGAGAACAGAACTGGAGAAGTTACCTGTGGTCTTGTAAGAAGGTAACAGACTGAGGGTTAGGTTGTGGGGTAAGTCATACTGTGCGTGGCTCAGATCTAAGATAAAGGAAGTTCCTGGGTCTTTGCACAGTTTGCAACACCCTCATGTGGTTTATTCCCTTTGGGAAACCATCTTCCACCATTAATGTGTCATAAATGTCCCATCTATGTGACAAGGTTCCACAGGTTGGGATGGAGAACTTGTCACCAGAGAACAACGCGCCTAAGAGATGAAAAATAAATGCTGGCAAGGTAGTGTCAGAAAGTTTTTCAAGGGCTGATCCTCTCAGGAAACTCATTCTTCTGTTGAATCTATAAGAACTGATAAACTCAGGAGAGCCAGACCCCGATGAAACTGCACAAGACCATGAGTACATATGTGCATCAACAAGGGGCTGTGTGACTCAGAACATACCCAAGACTGGTGGATGCTGTATGGAGATGAAGAGAACAGGATTACATAGACACCTGGTGACACAACATGCTCTTGAAGGACCTTCCAAACATCTACTTAGAAGCCACTGGTGTGTCAGTACCACCCTCTTCTTCCAACCACCTTTGAGGTTGGCCTCCCAACTGTGTCTTAGATGGGTGCTTATGAGCATGTGTGTGGACACAGTGGATAAGTCAACATGTTGTCTGAATAGTTATTTGCTCTAAAACATAACAGCTTGACTCTACCAGCAAGAACAGCTTAATGAACAAAAGATGTTCCCAAAAGATCTCTCCTCCTACCCACTCAATCCCTTATTAATCAGAAAGGATTTGCAACAAACACCAACACACAAGCCAGACCCCTCACAAGGGGACTGTCTTTTGGTGCCAAAACAGCCCCCTCATTGCTCATATTGTCCAGGTGCTTTGTAGCAAGTGGGTTGTTGTCACGCCGTCAGCACTATCTGAGGACACACATGCAGCAGGAAACTTGGTGGGAGATGGTTTAGCAAAGCGTCACTGCACAGTGCAGAGGATGGACCTGCTGATTATTTAGTGGTTTCCCTTAGAAAGCAACAGGGAGACTGGGTGATCTAAAACTGACACATGCTCACACAAAACAAGGTGCATTGCCTAGACATGAGCTACCTGGAGACTTCTATGCTTCAAAATTGTAATTGTTATTGTGTATGTTAATCATAGAATCATAGAATGGTTTGGGTTGGAAGGGACCTTAAAGATCATCCAGTTCCAGCCCCCCTGCCATCAGCAGGGACACCTTCCACTAGACCAGGTTGCTCAAAGCCTCATCCAGCCTGGCCAAGAACACTTCCAGGGAGGAGCAGCCACAGCTTCCTTGGGCAACCTGTTCCAGTGTCTGACCACCCTCACAGTGAAGAACTTCTTCCTAATATCTAATCTAAACCTTCCCTCTTTCAGCTTAAACCCATTTCCCCTTGTTTTGTCATTAACTGCCCTTATGAAAAGCCCTTCCCCAGCTTTCTTGTAGGCCCCTTCAGGTATTGGAAGGCTGCTATAAGATCTCCCTGGAAAGAGATACTTCTGAAATACCTGTTGGCAAGAAAATATGGTGTACTCAAAAGTGACCTTTCTGGGAAAAAAAAAACACTCACAGAATTGCCTTGATTGGAAAAACCCTTTAAGATCATGGAGTCCAATCATGAACACAACACTGACAAGTCCCCAACTAACCCATGTCCCTCAGCACTATGTCTACACGACTCTTCAATCCCTCCAGGGATGGGGACTCCACCACTGCCCTGGGCAACCCCTTCCAATGCCTCAGAACCCTTGCAGCAAAGAAATTCTTCCTCACATCCCATCTCAACTGCCCTGGCCACAACTTGAGGCCATTTCCTCTTGTCCTGTCCCTTGTTCCTTGGTTGAACAGACCCACCCCCACCTCTCTTCACCCTCCTTTCAGGGAGTTGGACAGAGCCAGAAGGTCTCCCCTCAGCCTCCTTTTCTCCAGACTAAACTAACTTCCCTCGTGAAGGTTTGGAGAGAACTGAGAGTATGAACACTTGAGGAGAGAGATGCAAGCTAATTATAATTACCTCAATTAACAAACACTTTCTTTCCTCTACACCAGGCTCTAAGTAAGTCCCTGTATGTCTCTGCCTCTCTTCTCTCCGTGGTTGTTCCATGGTCTTCTGGTGTAATGCAATCTAGCAAATATCTTCTCATATCTCAGATCAACAGAGAGACATGAGCTAAAGCTTTGTATTTACATCTCGTGGTGGTGTGACTGACTATGTGAGCTGTAGTTCAAAGAAAAGTCTCTTCAATAATTTACTTTAGAAGCAACCATAGTCCTAAGTAAGAAATTTTCTTGATTTCATGCAATCTGTCATGGCACTCACCAGCACAGCTGCTCGGTGGGTGGAAAACGTGGACTGCAAAGCTCGAGATCAGCCATGTGAAGACGAGGCAGAGCCTCAGATTATTGAGCAATTAAAGCTGAAAGGAATCAAAAATAGTCTGACATTAGGTCACAGCAGCCCAGTCTGTATTCAGAGCTCCTCACACATCACTTTTGTACCTCAAAGGGTCTGAAATCTGTCTTACATGTACCAAACATCTTCTTTACCTTCCTCCAAAGTTTGGATATGGAATAGCCTGCTTTCCTGTATCTACACTGCAGAACATCTCCATGTTTGAGCAGGTCAGTACAGATCTCTTGTTACCCCAGAAAGACTCCCACACCATCACATGCGTTACCATGATGGTGTTTTCCAGCCTCACTCATGTAAATTCATCAAGGAAAGGAAAGAAATTTTGTAGTTAATTGCCAATATTGGCAAAAGTAAAACTGAGTTCATGAATAAAATGAGAACAGAAACCAGAAGAAGATTCCTAATAACTAGAACTACTGGGTTCTGCTGTTCACAGAATCACAGAATGGTGGGGGTTGGAAGGGATCTCTGGAGATCATCTAGTCCAATCCCCCTGCCAAAGCAGGTTCATCTTGAGCAGGTTGCACAGGAAAGCATCCAGGTGGGTGTGGAACATCTCCAGAGAAGCTTCTTGTCCCATTGGCCTGTGGTAGCTGGGGATTAGACTGAATGATTCACAAGACCACTTCCACACTGATGTAACCTTGGAGGACACTATCTGAATTTGGACCTGGAAGAGAATCTTGTAAATACCACCAAAATAACAGACAAAGCACCAGAGCCTTTGAAGAGCCTTTAAACACCCTTTAATTCTGCAGTTTCAAGACTGACACAGAAGCAGTTACACAGCTCAGAGAGAACCTATCTCAGCATGTGAAACCCAGCTGGGTTGACAATTTACTCAGCAAATACAAGTGCAGTGGATTCTCGGTTTGGAGGGATGATATAAACTCCTCAGCCTCACTGAATAAAGAACCTTTTACCAGGTGGCTTTCTATGGTCAAGGTAGGGGAGAAATGGTGACCTTAGCATGTCTCAGACTGCAGAGCTGGGATCTGTCCTCCTCCTGCCCTTGCTGATCATTAGTGCTGAGCTTATGTAATCCTGCGTGTCTTTCCAGTACATCAAATGATTATTATAGGATATCTTTGGAGATGGGGAGACTCAATATATTCAGAAAAAAGAGAATTAAGTTTCGCTATTACTTTATATTGGCAATTTTCTCCTCCATCCACCACCATCCAGCGCGCTATTGTGCTCCAGAAACCGATGCCATATGGCTCTGTGATAATGAAGAAGTGGAAACAAATGGTCCCATGTTACCTCCCACTACGAGAACTGGTTTATCACTATCTGAAGGAATAAGCAACTAAATCTTTTTTTTTTTGCAGTGGCAAGAGCAGAAAACTTTTAATGCATCTACAACTGTCGTGGAGAACAGCACTGGCAGAGCTGAAACAGGTTCCATGCAGCAACGCCGTTGGAATGGCTTCAAAACCATCAAGAACCCACATGTGACCAAAGGTCTGGGCTTGACTGGTATAGTGCTGTTTACTTTAGCATGGTCTGAATTTCTACTGAAGACTCTGACCTCACCCAGCATCAAATCTTTTCCCACCCACCAGAGATAACAGCTTGCCTTACATCTCAAAGGCAAAGCAGCAGCCATAGAGCAAACCCAAATATCCCACCCCCAAAAATCTCCACCAAGATGCCTGTTCCTGCTGTGCAATCACTCTTGGGAGAGCACGTTAAGGAAGCATTAGGTGATTACACATCAAAACACCCCAAACAACCCCAAATCTCAAATAGCATTTCCTTTCTCACTAGTACAATGCCACCCAGAAGATACAGAAATGTAGAGGCTTGGACCTGCAACCTGACAGCTTCTGCTGCTCAGTTAATACAAGCGACAGAGCAGATTACACGGTGGTGATTTTCTTGTCCTTGGTGGCCTGTTTGATAGCAGCTTGCTCACAAATGATCTCCTTCAACCGCTGTAACCTCATGTTCTGGGTGGTTTGATCTCCCACACCAGTCTGGCTCCGGTGCAGTAAATTCAGGGCGTAGATATATTCCAGCTCTGTGTACTTCACCCCTTGATCCACCAAGAGGTTTAAAAGCTCATCTGCTGTGTTGTAGAGCATCTCGTAATACTGCCTGAAAGGAAGCAAAACAGAAAAACTCACTCAGGTGAATAGTGACACTTGGTGCTCCAGATCTTTATTTCATAGAATCAGAAAGATTGGAAAAGACCTCTAAGATCATCAAGTCCAACTGTCAACCCAACACCATCATGCCCACCAAACCATGTCCCTAAGCACCAAGGTTGGTCCCAAAACTGAGCCCTGGGGAACCTCGTTGGTGACCGGGTGCCAACTGGATTTAACTCTGTTCACCTCAACTCTATGGACTTGGCCATACAGCCAATTTTCTACCCAGTGAAGGGTACACCTACACTTTCTGTAGAATACCATCAACTGTTACTTTCATTCAGCAGTGCCACGAGCAGAGAAGGCTGCGTCAGGTGCTGTACAAAGAGAGCACAAACATATTCTTGAACATCAGGAGATGTCAAGTGGGCACGTACATCCACAGAGGAGCAAATCTGCTCCCCACTCTCTTCCATACTCAGATAAAAACCCAACCATGGGGACCTGAGGGCTCCTCTCTCCTAGTAGTTACTGACAGTTGAGATGTCACTGCTTGGTATCCAGCATGTAGAAAAGAGTATCTAGATAGAGATACATAAAGATATATAAACATGGTGATGTAGAGATGTGCATCTAGTCACTCATCCTGCAAGAATCATAGAAACATAGAATGGTTTGGATTGGAAGGGACCGTAAAGCTCATCCAGTTCCAACCCCCCTGCCAGCAGCAGGGACACCTTCCACTAGACCAGGTTGCTCAAAGCCTCATCCAGCCTGGCCACAAACACTTCCAGGGAGGGGGCATCTACAAGAAGAGGTCTTCTGGAAAGGAAAGGAATGACAGGGGTAGGGGAAGTGGAGGTTTTTGTCCCTAATGAAGCCCTCTTCCAGAGAGATGCTAATATGGAGTATGGGAAGAGCTTCAAGCCCAAAACTCCAGAGACCTCCAATGCTACACAGTTGGAGAGAAAAAAAAATAAAAAAGTAAATAATGGAAAATAAAATTTGAGTCAGGAGCTGAGGTGACTCTTTGAATAAGTAAAAGATCATCTGAAGAGAAGGAAGAGGCTGCAGTGCAGGATGGTTTAGGTTCATGTAAAGTTCATTAGTGGAAAAAAGGATTTCCAAGGAAGGGAATTTAAGTGAGGAATTTTTACTGGAAGGGCAAATGTGTCACAGGCCATGGAAGCAATTCTGACAGCTGCCAATCCAACCACTGGAGAAAAAATGGGCTGGGAATGGACATGAGACTCCACAGCCCAGGTGGAAGAGGAGAAGCTGGTGAGAGCTGCTGGGACCCTTTGAGACATTTTCTTTCCCCTCTTTCTTTTATAGCACAAACTGATTAAGGTCTGAAACTTGGAGAAGAGCGTGTGGCTCTTGGAAAACATTGCCTACAGGTCATGCAGCAGGAGGGGAATCAGGACTATTCTGCCCTTTATACACCACTTTTGTAAATTCCTGTCATGGCCTTTCCAATTCTCTGGAACATCTGGAGATGTTCATAAGCCACCTGGACACTTTCCTGTGCAACCCGGTGTCGGGAACCTGCTTTGGCAGGAGGGTTGGACTGGATGATCTCCTGAGGTCCCTTCCAACCCCCACCATTCTGGGATTCTGTGATTCTGTAATTCACACAGTTGCATTCCGTGCCTCAGTTTCCCCATCTGTACCAAGGGGTAAGATCTGGTGTCAGGGGTCTGTAGTCTAGATATCACCAAGACAAAGTATCCCATCTTAGAGGGAGCTGTAGAAATAAAAGGCTTTACAAATGAGCTGGGAATGGTTCCCAATGGTTCCCAACCTTCCCAGGCAGAAGGTTCCCAATCCTGGGCAGACCATTCCAGGTCAGGGAGAAGGGGAAGGTTCTCACCTATGACTCCACTGCAGCAAACTCCATCAAGTGATGAACCTTGGCTGTGGGTTTAGGTCTGTTTGGGGTATCAAAACCAAACCAAAGTGGTGCATGGATGGGAAATACCCCTTTTTCTAGAGGAACTGGTTAACTTCATGGTTTCATACAAATGTTATATACCCTTGTAAGGAAAGCAGAGTCTGAAAAGCTCAGGGAAGGAGAAGTGGAAAGATCCCTGTCTGTCTGCATGCATTGCATGGCAGAGAGGACTTGTTTCAGCCAAATATCCAGCACTTCTTCGGCTGAAGAGCAAAGCAAGGCAGAAAAGGGTCAGAGCAGCTGAAGAGGAGATCCCTGCACGACTCCTCCACGCTTCTGCAGGAAGACAAGGGCAGGCTGCAGTCTAATCCTTAGATCTTGGTGGAATAAATTATTTAAAACCCCAGAGCAAAGGGCTCCAGGAAAAAGTTATCACCTCCCTCCCTTTCTCTCCTCTTTGAATGCATTAAAATAGCAATCAAGGCAAACACGGCAAAGCTGCATATTAAATTTCTCCCGTTCTTTACTTTGCAGGCTCTTAGGTCTGGCTTAGCTGTGACTTTGCAGAGCATCCAGCACGTTGCCAGACTGCGAATCACTGCAGCAATGACTGTAACCAGCTGTAGCAAAAAAACACGTGTTTGGAGTGTCCTGGGTCTTGCCTGGGCTTCAGAGCTCTGGATTTTTATCTCCTCTCTCTCCTTCAAGACATCACCTGCTTCTGTGACCTGAGAATTTTCTCCTGGGGTTGAAAGTCTGCACCAATATAACTGGTGTCGGGGGCCAGCAGAGATCAGGGGGGAAAAAGGGATAACAGCTAGAGGAAGAAGACTCCAAAATCATCGATACAGAGAACAAGGACTGAGAGGATTTGGGTTGTGTGGTCAAAAGAAGGGAGCGTGCGTGAATGAAGGAGGATACATGTAGAAGGCACAAGTCACAAATGAAAAAGAGCTTCTGGGGGTGAATGATAGTTGAAAAAACAATCAATCTGTTAGGCTTCTCACATGTGAGATACAGGCTATGAAAGTCCTGGAGCTGAGCAGGACCAGTTCACCTGCATTGCAGATGGCCCGAGGGAACTTTGAGGTGGGCTCTGCTACAAGGACACGTTGTTCCCTTAGAAGCAGGGGGTAAATGGGGCAGAAAACTTTCTCAGTGAGAATATTTCCTTTAGAAAGGAATCATAGAATCATAGAATGGTTTGGATTGGAAGGGACCTTAAAGCTCATCCAGTTCCAACCCCCCTGCCATCAGCAGGGACACCTTCCACTAGACCAGGTTGCTCAAAGCCTCATCCAACCTGGCCTTCAACACCTCCAGGGAGGAGCAGCCACAGCTTCTCTGGCCAACCTGGGCCAGTGTCTCACCACCCTCACAGCAAAGAATTTCTTCCTCACATCTCATCTCCATCTCCCCTCTTCCAGTCTAAAGCCATCACCCCTTGTTCTATCACTACCTAACCTTGTAAAAAGTCCCTCCAAGTCCCTCCCCAGCCTTCCTGGGGGAAGGAAGGAAGGGAAACCATGCAAGCCACTTGAGAACAGGCTTGGTAACAGAATCCCAAATCCCACTGACATACTCCATGATAAACGAGGATGTTTGTGCAGCTCAAAAGGCAGGTGGATAGGTAAGGACAGGGGAGATCTTTCCAATATCTGAAGGGGGCCTACAAGAAGGCTGGGGAGGGACTTTTTATCTGAATGATAAAACACATCTCTTGTCCACTCAGACTGTGATGCTGATAGTGCTGAATGAGGACGGTGTTTGACACAGGGACCAAAACCACCTACATGGTTCAGAGAAGAAGTATTTTGCAAGGCTGATCCGGTCCCCTGCAGAACCACAGCATCAAATCTTCGCTTTTCATAAAACATCAAGAGTAGAAGCCTCAAAACCTTGGGGGGAGATTTCTCAGTACTGGATTCAAGGAGGGGAAGACTAAAGCAAATCTCATCTCCAATCATGGGAACTGATTTAGCAGTTTAATTACCAACGATGCTAACACCAGCACAAGGACAAAGCCCCAGCACTCTTCTGAGACACAGAGAACTCTCTGAGAACCTCTCAGTATGGAAAAACAAGACCAGGCTCAGGAGCACATCATGGCAAGACCCGTGTGACCAATCCATCTCCTGCCATGCTGATGGATATTCTTTAAATCTTGGCTTTCCTTGCAGGTAAACACACAACAAACACAAAAAATAGCAGATCTCCTGCAGTTCCAGAAGCAGCAATGCAGTGGCAGGTGACAAAGGCACAGCAGAGGCTCAAACTCATCCTCGATAACATTGACACTACTATAAACTCTCTCCCAGCCAGAAAAAACACATCTCATTCTTCAGCTAAAGCACCTAAGGGGACATCTAGTTACAGGCAACAATTAAGAAAGCCCTGTGGGTCAGTGGTATAAGGATGGGTCTCCTGAGCTTTAATTTCAGCACTCCTCTTTAGCTATAATTAGTCCTGTAATGATTATGCTTCAACTTGGCATAATTAAAGACTTGTATTTGGGATCTTGCAGAAACTAAGATGCCAAATTTCAATGGCAGTGTGGTGGTTTCACTTGGCTAGAACCCAAACACAGTCGTTTGCTCATTCTTCCCTCACCCCTCCACAGGGGATAGGGGAGAGAACTGGGGGGCAAGGGTAAGGAGACTCGTAGGGTGAGAGAAGAACCGTTTAATTATTGAAATAAAATAAAATTTAAAGTAATGATATTAAAATAATAATGATAATAATAGTAATAATGAAATATGCAAATGAGTGATACCCAGTGCCATTGCTCACCACCCATCGACCAAGGTTCCCAGGTAACAATCCCAGAGGAGCGACAATCCCGAACTGAAACCGCAATCCCGGGAGAGCCAGAGCCTCAGTGAAAGCCAGAGAGAGCAAGAGAGGAAGAGCCCCTCATGAATCTCTTGAACATGACTTTATATGATATGGAATATCCCATTGGCATATCCAAATGCCAATCTAGCTGACTAATATTAATATTCTTTGTTGCACCTGCAGACTAGCAAAACACGAAGTCCTTCGACTTCCAGCAACAACTGAAAACATTGGGATGTCATCAATGTTCTTCTCATAATAAATCCCAGCTGAAACCAAGCCACAGTGCTGTTCTAGCTATTAAAAAAACCCAGCCTATTTCTGTCCCAGCTAAAAACCGGGACAGGCAGCTACCTACCAGGTCAGTTCTGTATCATCCTTCTGACACCTTCATGTGCATCTCATTCACTGAGCGCCCAGAAGCTGCTGTTAGCCTTCATGTTTTAGAAGATTTGGGTGTTTATCAAGGTGCTTCAATACACAGAAATCTCATATAAGGTTAATTTTGATTGTATTGGCAATATCTCAAGTACAGTTATACACACAATGTGTAGGAAAAAAGCCAGTAAGGGTTGCCAAGGTAAACATTAAGATTTAGGAAACATTGATGACCTTCAGGGAATTTATGCTGAGCGGATGTGAAATGGGATTTTTACCTTTGCCAGCTCTGGCTGGGTTTTCAACAAACTGACAGAGAAGATATCTTGGATGGGGTGATCTCTCTGAGAGATGGCAAGTCTTTGCTTCATAGGCTTTAGGGCCTTCCCAAAGTGCTTGCAAACTACCTGAGTTGGGTTTGTGTGTGTGTGTGTGGGGGGTGTTTTTTGGTAGTGTGGGAAGGAGCCACCTTGTGAGAGTGAAAAGCTCCCCTGGCTCCAAGGCAGAGACCTCCCAGCCCAGGTTGGGCCAATGAGCACTAGAGAAACACCTCTGCAAATCCATATTGGTGAGGGGAAGGACTGTCCTGAAAAGAAGGTGGAGAGAATCTGGGGGAGAGGCCATTGACCTGAACAAAAGATGACCATCGGCCTAAATAAAGGACAGACAGACAGACAGAGAGAGAGCTTCCTTGCCAGAAGGAAAGACAGAGACACACAGCCAGTTCACCTGATGGAGTAGGAGAAGGCAAAGGAGGTTCTGAAGCCCATGGAGATCAAGGCAGAGCAGAACCCACGTGTAGGTCATAGAGGACCCATGCTGAAGCACAGAAGTTGAGCCTGAGGGCAAGTGTGGCTCAAATTGGGACCCTGAGACAGAGTGGGGAGTGAACCCCCAGAGTGGGGGGTGAGTCTGCAGCCCATGGATGTCCCCGTGCTGGAGCCAGGAGCTGAGCCTGAAGAGGTCCATGACTCCATGGGAAGCTGCTTTGGAACATCTTGTTCCTGGATTTCCATGCCGGGAAGAGCAGCAGAGGTGACCTGACTGAACCCCCATTCCCTGTCCCCTGTGCCCCTGGGGGGGAGAAGGTAGAGAAATGGGGAGCAAAGTGATTTGAGCCTGGGAAGAAGGGAGGGGTGGGGGAAGGTGTTGTCAGATGTGGTTGTTTTGTCTACTCAGATGATTTGCAACAAATTAAATTGATTTTTCTTCCCCAAGTAGAGTCTGTTTTGCCCGTGACCATCACTGGTGTGTGAGCCCTCCCTGTCCTTCACTCCCAATCCTGTGCCTCCTTTGTTGTGTCTCCCATCCCATCTCATTGGGTTGGGAGAGTGAAAGCAGGACCACATGGTCCTACTGTGGGTCAAACCACCACACTACCCAAACATGATGACCTTGGGCTTCTAGTAGCATCTAATAACATTAGTACCTGATCAACGTTCTTCTCATAACAAATCCCACACTGAAACTAACACACAGCTATTCAAGCTACTGAGAAGAAAATTAACTCTCTCCTAGCAAAACCAGGAGAGCATTTTAAAAGTAGAAGGAGCAAGAACTGAAGCTGCTCCATCTACAGTCCAGAGTGATCTCCAGACAAGCTCAGCAACGCAAGCCCACCTTTACCCCATGTCCTTACACGTGCTTTCTTTTTTAGCCTGTCCCAAATCTTGGATTACTGAAAAATTCTGCACCTCATAAACACACGATTCATCTGTCACTCTTTTGCAGGATCAGATTATTTTTTAATTAAAAACTTCCCACAAAATAATAAAAGAGAGGAAGACAGTTGGGATGAGCGAAAGGTAGGCATTTTTAATTAGGTGCAATTAAAAACCTGCCACTTTGGCATGGCATTGCCTTCGGCCAAACCTTATTTGCATGAGTAATTATTCACTCCATTACAAAGTCTGCTCAACTTTGCCTCCCTTGTCTTTGAAAGTATTAATAAATATTGATCAGACACACTCCTGTTTGCCTTTGCCCGAGCAGTTCTGATGGACTCATCTTCTGATGTTATCAAATAATGAAATATGAAAGAGTGAGTGGGACGAGCCTCTTGTTCTGTGATTTTTTATTTAGGTTCTTCATTTTATTTTCAGAAGTGTATTTGTCCCTGCCATTATAAATCCTCTTTTGATTATCACGAGGAGGTTGAGAAAAGCAAGTTTGTAAGAGATGGGGGAAATAAATGGACACCAGGTGAGGGGAATCTCTGTTCAGTGAAATGCTGGAAAACTGGGTGTTTTTTTTTTAAATTGAGATTTAAACCCACACAGAAGAATGAATATTTATCAAAACCTGATGCTATCATCTGACAAATGGTTGCCCAAGGAAGTTGTGGCTGCTCCTCCCTGGAAGTGTTGAAGGCCAGGCTGGATGAGGCTTTGAGCAACCTGGTCTAGTGGAAGGTGTCCCTGCTGCTGGCAGGGGGGTTGGAACTGGATGAGCTTTAAGGTCCCTTCCAACCCAAACCATTCTATGATTCTATGATTCTATTAAATGGGTTAATAAATAAAACAGTGGATTAACATACCTAACCAAAAAGCAAATTTAGCATCCCAAGTCTTCAGTTGGCTTCCATGTGAGCACAGCTAAGCACATATAAGCTGATTTACCCTCCACAGCTCATCAGCCTGGGCAGTAAGATCCTCCCAGTGCTTAGCGAAGAGAAATTTGGGGTAAGAAGAGAAAAGATCGAAACTGAACTCACAAATCTTTACTCACCAGAGTATGACATCAAGAATGCAAATAATGAGATCACAGAATCATAGAATGGTTGGGTTGGAAGGGACCTCAGGAGATCATCCAGTCCAACCC
>NW_010308801.1:14847-20836 GCF_000700745.2 Antrostomus carolinensis
ACACCAGGTTGCACAGGAAAGTGTCCAGGTGGGTTTGAACATCTCTAGAGATGGAGACTCCACACCCTCTCTGGGCAGCCTGTCCCAGGGCTCCAACACCCTCACAGGAAAGAAGTTTTTCCTTCAGTTTGTCTGGAACTCCTGGTGTTCCAGTTTGTGCCCATTGCCCCTTGTCCTGTCACTGGGCACCACCGAGAAGAGCCCGGCCCCATCCATTTGGCCCCCACATTTCAGATATTTATAGACATTGATCAGATCCCCTCTCAGGCTGCTCTTCTCCAGGCTGAACAGTCCCAGCTCTCTCAGCCTCTCCTCCTCAGGCAGATGCTCCAGGCCCCTCATCAAAGTCATCTGGGTGACTCACCTCACCAGGGAAATATTTTTGTTTGTAAAAACTCACACAGTTTTTATTTATTTGTGTTGTGTTATGCTAAAAAGCATAGACAGGGCTTGTTGAGTTGACCTGATATGACAGATTTTTTACCCATAAATGTGGTACAGGTTCCTACAAGGAACTTTTAATTCAAGAGTTAACACCCTTCACTGTGAGGGTGGTGAGACAGTGTCCCAGGTTGCCCAGAGAAGCTGTGGCTGCTCCTCCCTGGAAGTGTTTGTGGCCAGGCTGGATGAGGCTTTGAGCAACCTGGTCTAGTGGAAGGTGTCCCTGCTGCTGGCAGGGGGGTTGGAACTGGATGATCTTTAAGGTCCCTTCCAACCCAAACCAGTCTGGGATTCTGTGATTCTGTTTGGGTAAGTTTTAGGATAAACACAAACCTTAGAACAAATAGTTCCTAATCCAAAGCTCAGATACAACTCTCCTCCTTCTGCTGACCTTAGCAGGCTGGAATTGGCCCAGGAAGATATAACCATCATCTAAAGAACATCTTTGTATTAAGAGCAGATAAGGAAGGATAAATATCACTAATGGAAATGACTCCCAGGTGAAAGAGAAAACACCTCATGGAGAAACCAAAACTGAAGAAGCCAATTAACACAAAAACCTGTTTTGTTTTGTTTTTTAATAGCAGTTTTAAAACGAAACATCAAGTTGACAGCAATGACCCAATTATTCAAAGATGCATTTTGTGTTTATATGTATCAAAATAGATGGTCTCTTGAACTCTGTTCTTGGAGAAAGAGTTAAAAAAATAAAGAGGCTTTCTCATTTAGAAAAATAAAAAAAAATATCTCTGGAAAGGCAATCAGGATGAGACAAGCTCCTCCAAGGGCTATTAATACCCTTCTCCATTTAAATGCTAATGTTCACCTGTAACCCAAGGCCTGCACGCACAAAAGTTTTCCAGAAGATGGCCAGGTGAATTTAAAATTGAATTCTTATTTCCCTCAGAATGACTTGATCTCTTCTTAAGAGAAGGACCTTCAGATGAAGAATGTGATGTTTCAGAATAAAGGATCTCCCTTTAATTATTCCTTCCTTTTTAATTATTCCTTCCTAATCATTCCTTCATAGCTGGGTGCTTACCCTGTAGTAACGCTGAGAGAAACAGATTCACGAGGCAAGAACTCAGATCTGGGTGCTGACTAAGAAAAAAATACTGTATCTTATCTCCCTCCCTTTTATAGCACCCCAAAATCTCTCAGGTACTCTAATAAGAATCACAGAATCAGAGAATCACAGAATGTTGGGGATTGGAAGGGACCTCAAAAGATCATCCAGTCCAACCCCCCTGCCAGAGCAGGAACCCAAACGAAATTACACAGGAAGGCGTCCAGGTGGGTCTTGAATGTCAAAAAAGTTAAATATGAAGCACTTACAGACTAAACCGAGACAAAAACCACAACACAGAACAAGGAGCATGCAAGTGAAGAGGAAAATAGACCAAAGCTGCAGTTATAAAGTCACTCAATTTTGACTCCTGCAGATCTTGGTGGAACCATTGCATTTAAACCTATGGAGGAGTGAGTGAGTGAGTGAATGCAAAAAGGGAAACCTGCAGATCTTGGTGGAACCACTGCATTTAAACCTATGGAGGCGGTGAGTGAGTGAGTGAGTGAGTGAATGCAAAAAGGGAAGATAAAGCAAGAAATGAGGTCACTTCAGTTCATGTAATGTAGAAGAAATGGATTTTCAGCACTAGCTTGACCGAGAAGAGAAGCTCATGGGGCTTTTCTGTCTATGGAGCATGAGACATTTGAGGTGGGAAAAATAAATTCCTTGCAGGAAACTGCATCTGTGAGAGGATGCTAGAAATCATAGAAACATAGAATGGTTTGGGTTGGAAGGGACATTCAAGACCATCCAGTTCCAACCCCGCAGGGACACCTTCCACAAGATCCAGGTTGCTCAAAGCCTCATCCAACCTGGCCACAAACCCTTCCAGGGAGGAGCAGCCACAGCTTCTCTGGCCAACCTGGGACGGTGCCTCACCACCCTCACAACAAAGAATTTCTTTCTCACATCTCATCTCCATCTCCCCTCTTCCAGTTTAAACCCATTTTCCCTTGTTCTCTCACTCCCTGCCCTTGGCCAAAGTCCCTCCCCAGCCTTCCTGGAGCCCCTTCAGGTACTGGGAGGCCACTAGAAGGTCTCCCTGGAGCCTTCTCTTCTCCAGGCTGAACAGTCCCAACTCTCTCAGCCTGTCCTCACAGCAGAGGTGCTCCAGCCCTCGCATCATCTTCGTGTTCTCCTCTGGACTCATTCTAACAGGTCCATGTCTTTCTTGTGTTGGGGGCTCCAGCACTGCAGGTGGGGCCTTACAAGAGCGGAGCAGAGGGGCAGAATCCCCTCCCTCGACCTGAATGATCTTCAGAGGTCCGTTCCAACCCCGACCATTCTGTGAATGTAAGGTACGTGCAGAACATATCTAGTCTTCTAAAAGATCTCTACTTCTCTCTCTCCTCCTTTTCATCCTGATACCTACTAAGCTCTACCTTATCTACCACTTTTTAATTAATATTTCCTTCTTATTTCCTTTTCCCTTCCTCCTGTGGATTGTCACTCGTGACTCGGACAATATCGCCGTGCCGGGAACGCGCGATGCATGGGGATCTCCGAGCATCAAGTGATGGCATCACGGCGGGGACCACATGTACGAAGCATTTCAAAAGCATTCCCCCAACAACTCCAACCACCCTGGTGCTCTGCAGTGATACACAGTAATTACACAGCTTTTCAAAGGAAGGATAAATCCATTAAACCCCATTAAATAATTTTTTTCAAAAACAATGTTGGAGACATTCCTTGTAGCTCCATCCTGGCTGATATAATGAAGGCTGGAATTCTCTTGCTCTCCAAATAGAACTTTACAGCCTATTAAATAAGCACCCTCAGCACTTATCTAAATCTTTAATTAGTTCTATAATATACTGATGATATCAAGGCTAATTAAATTTATACAGATAAAGAGCAATGAAATTCTAACCAAGTGAGCTGGAAAGTACATATTAAACAGTAAATTTAATGGTTCAAGCAGATAAATGCAATTTTATATATATATAAAAAAATTAAATTCAATTTCCATGTTGTATTAAAATTGATTTTGAATGTGCAAATGATTGGAAAAAATCTTTTTAATAGATCAGTAAAAGTGCTAATCCGGCCTGTTTAAATATCACTTACTAATGCCAGCATTTGCAAATAAGCCACACACATTTGCATTTTTACTCCATATAGAAAAAAAGAAAAAAAATTATCTATACCATATGCCAGTTTATAAAGAATATTAAGCAATTTTTTTTTTCCTCCCTGCCTCATCCATAAATGAGAGGAAACGTGGAAATGAATGTAGCCTGAAAGAAGAGAGAGTCAGCAGTTCGATGGGAAGTACTGCAAAGATTGCTGCAGTCAGCAAAAAATAATCCCATTTTAATGACCCTTTGGGAACAACAATTACTGTGGCCAAAAAAAAAAGCCCGGCTTTATTTAGTATCATAGAATCATAGAATGGTTTGGGTTGGAAGGGACCTTAAAGCTCATCCAGTTCCAACCCCCCTGCCAGCAGCAGGGACACCTTCCACTAGACCAGGTTGCTCAAAGCCTCATCCAGCCTGGCCTTCAACACTTCCAGGGAGGAGCAGCCACAACTTCCTTGGGCAACCTGTTCCAGTGTCTCACCACCCTCACAGTGAAGAACTTCTTCCTAATATCTCATCTAAACCTCCCCTCTTTCAGCTTAAACCCATTTCCCCTTGTTCTGTCATTAACTGCCCTTATGAAAAGTCCTTCCCCAGCTTTCTTGTAGGCAAGTGGTTTGGAACTGGATACAAAACCCCTGATGTTCAGTGGTGCAAGTTTGCTGATTTTTCATCAAATTGAGAATGTCTGGTAGCTACCAATGGGTGAAGGACACATCTGATGGGATCTGCTTGGTAGTGGGCAGATCAGTGAGCAGCAGGAGGAAATTAGAGGTCCATCAAGGCAGATTCTGCCTGTAGTAGGTTGTGGTTGGGCTTGGGTGCTTCAAAG
This sequence comes from Antrostomus carolinensis, assembly GCF_000700745.2. Classification (NCBI taxonomy): domain Eukaryota; kingdom Metazoa; phylum Chordata; class Aves; order Caprimulgiformes; family Caprimulgidae; genus Antrostomus; species Antrostomus carolinensis. Next base: position 19,274 of record NW_010308801.1, read on the forward strand.
GTTTGAAACACTTGCCAGAGTCAGGCAAACAACCCAAAAATTCTTGACAACTCCAGTTCATGGTTTGTTTGGTTTTTTTATTATTTTTTTTTTGCTACCTTTGTTCACTTGGTTTGAAAGCTGCAGTGGCTTCAGAAATTAGAGATCTGAAACGTTTTGTTACAAAATCCCAGCATTGCCTCGATTGGAGAAGACCTTTAAGATCATCGAGTCCAATCATGAACCCAACACTGAAGAGTCCCCAACTAACCCATGTCCCTCAGCACTATGTCTACACGACTCTTCAATCCCTCCAGGGATGGGGACTCCACCACTGCCCTGGGCAACCCCTTCCAATGCCTCAGAACCCTTTCAGCAAAGAAATTCTTCCTCACATCCCATCTCAACTGCCCTTGGTGCAACTTGAGGCCATTTCCTCTTGTCCTCTCACTTGGTCCTTGGTTGAACAGACCCACAACCACCTCTCTCCACCCTCCTTTCAGGGACTTGGACAGAGCCACAAGGTCTCCCCCCAGCTTCCTTTTCTTTAGCCTCAACAATCCCAGTTCCCTCAAATTTGGTGCCATGAGCACCTCCCTGGGGAGCCTGTTCCAGTGCTCCACCACCCTCTGGCTGCCTCAAGAACCTTTTCCTCATGGCCAACCTCACCCTCCCCTGCCACATCTTCCTGCCATGTCCTCTGCTCCTGGCATTCGTTGGTGGCCAGAGAGAAGAGATCAGCGCCTGCCCCTCCTCTTCCCCTTGGGAGGAAGTTCTAGACCACCAGGAGATCTCCTCTCAGTCTCCTCTTCTGCAGGTAGAACTTCTCCATTTTCTCAAGAGGTTGCTTGATAAGGTCCGTTGAGATTAAGGGCTCAGAGTGAAGTCCTTTGTGTGCGTGATGGGATGGCTACAACCCACTACCAGTCATCCCCACGCTGATACTCATGGAGGAACCTCCCAGGGCCAGCTTCCCTGCTGATGTCCACCTTTGAACCCCTTTGAAGGACAAAAAGCCCATTTTCCTGATTATTCTTCGAATCTAGACATTTGCATGCGACAAATGAAGGAAGAATGAATTTCACACAGCGCACCAAACAGTTAACAGATGGCAAAAAAAATTACAATCATTTACCAAGTTGCGTTGAGCTTAAGAAAACAACCTGGAATAGGAAGGAATAACTGAATCTTATTTTGTATTTTTTTTTAAAAGACATATTTTACATCTTTCTGCTTCATAATACAAGCTGCTCTTCACGAAAGCAGAAAACTTGCTCTTATTTGCACCTCTTCTCCTCATTTTTGCACCCACATGACAACGTGGAATACGTATCTGAGATACGACTTCTGTACGCGCTTGAGAGACTTGACTGCAGCTTTAGATGTTGAGATGACTTAGGTGATGTGAGATGTCAGCTGAATTTTATATCTTTTCGGTATTATTTGATCTCAAATCTGGAATACAAATTGTATTTACAGCCTTCAGTAAAATTCGAGGAAGAGCTTACACGCTGCAGACCATTTCCTGAGAGCGATACTTATCTGTGTATGTTGACATCATAGAATCACAGACTGGTTTGGGTT
>NW_010308802.1:0-35034 GCF_000700745.2 Antrostomus carolinensis
AAAGCGATCACCACGCAGAACATCAACACCAAGTGCATCACCATCCCCAGGTAAGGGGGGTCCGCGGTGGTGGGGAGAACACCAAACGAAGGGGGACCTCCATCCCCCCCCGCCCGGGGCACGGCTGCCTCTGCGGGTCCCCCCCGGGGCTGCTCGGGGGCAGTTTTCTCCTGAGGGACTCGTTGTGCTCGGGCACAGCTTGGGAAAGGGCTTGTTTTGCTTTCCAGCCCCGCTGCACTTCGGTGCGGTGTTAGTCCTCTCCTGCATGCTCTATCCTGGCTCTATATATAGTTTTAAAAAAAAAAGTGGCTACAGAATTGGATTACTGTCTCGTAACAAGAGAGGAAGAAAGTAAGAGGGGAATGTAGGGGAGAAAATATGTCTCCAGCCGAGATTAAAAAAAAACAACCAAGTTGGAAACGCTCTGGATTCAGTTATTGTGGATACTCTCATTGTCAAAAGTTTCAGCGTGTTCTCTAGTGCTGTGACATCAAGATTTTCTTTTGATTAATGTAGTAGGAAAATGGTTTTGTTTGGGTTGCTTGGTTTCTCCCATATGAGCTAGACAGATAGGACTCTGAAGAGGTGATTTAGAGCCCTGCTGTGCATATGTTTTCAAATTACTTTTTAAATCGGGAAGGCAAACGGCATAGCTGAAGGGGATTGTTTGGAGTGCAAAAAAAAAAAAAGAAAGCATGTGTGGGTGATATAACTCAATTTTTTTTTTTCATTTTTTGAATTAACATAGATTTTATTTGTAGCCTCCATTCCGACATCGATCCATAAGACCATTTTCAATCATAAAGGACATATATATGTGTCCCATCTAAGAAAATTTTTTCCAAGTAACTTTCAAATCGCTGGCCACAAGTGCTGGTTTGTTGCTGAAGATGTGTTGATTTCTGTGAGCTCAGCCAGATGACTGCTGATTCTGTTACTGATTGTTGTTTGAGGGTACTTTTTTTTTCTTTTTTTAAACAAAGGCCAAAGTTCATCCCAAATATTTGAATGCTGCATAATTGTATGCTTCTGCGTGAGAAGATATCTGTGTGTGTGTGTGTATTCATGCTTTTCTCTCGCGCAAACAAATGTATGCTTTCTTGGTTGTCAGAATGATTTAATATGCAGTAGCAAGTACAAAGCAGCATCTGTTGCATGAAAAAGTGAAGCAAGTAGCTTAGAAATGTGAATATTTGGAACTCCTAAAATTTTCTTCCAACAACTTGTAATGGGTTTTTAAAAATTAAAAATAAAATCTCCTTATCTTTTGATACTGAATGACTGTGGTTGAGATTTTGGCCAATAATGCAAATAGACTTCTCAGTCTTTGTTAAGAGTTAGTCTGGCTTCAGCTAGTCGCAGCAAAAATCAAAACCTGTAGAGCTAACACCTGATACAAATGCCTTGAAACCTATTTTTTAAAAAAATTCTTGCTAAGCATTGTGCTTTCCACATAGATAATATGCTATTGAAACCACCTCCCTGAAATACTTACCATTTCAAAAGAAGAAAATGACCTGAGCAGCCCCGCTGATGTGACCTGGGTATTGTGTCTAGCTGATGCTGACCTGTTAGGGAGCAGAGCGTGAAGCCACTCGGTACTTCTTTTACTAGTAACAAGGTGGTTTAGATAAGGAAGGAAGGTTTTGATATTATGTGATTTAAAGGAAGCAAAAAGATGGGTGGAGTACAATGCTTTAATTTAAAAAATAATCTTAAGGCTTTGAAAATAAGTAACAACACAAGCAGATGTCACAAGTCATAAGTACTGTCACGTCCAGAGGTTGTCCTGGTTGTTCTGTGCAGTAGTGAATGTCTGTTTCTCTTAAACCTTGCTCTGTTAAAGGGAATCTGTACAGAAATTAAAACTTTTAATGTTCACTTGTGAGACAGAGCCTGGATCGTGCAAGATCTTAAACTTTGGTATGGGGGATACCAAATGTCAGTATATTTTGATGGCAGCTCCTTATACCTTGGCACTAGTTTTTAAACACGACACTTCATGTGTACTTCTATTATTGTTTAGTATTAGAGAGGTCTGGATGAGCACGGTTAGGTTAGTCTGTGCTGGGCCCTCTGCAGCAGCGTACTGAGAGGTTAATATCTGTCAAGAGATTGGGGAATGGCATGGAAATCTGGAACAGCTTGTCTGGAAGTCAGTGGCAGAGCTGGAACTATAACCAGGCCTTGTGACTTTTAAGAGCTGTGTCTTCTCTGGACTGTGCTGTTTGTCTTAATGTATCTGTGAATCTGACTGTCATGTCATTTGAAATTAGCATTTGCAAGACAATTTTAGTATGGTTTTAGTTTTTGGGAGGGTTTAAAAAAATAATTCTACATATGTCATTTTATTATTTAGTCATATAAGTATGTTGGGAGGGGAAAAGGGGGTAAAAATAATCATTAAGGATTAAATCATGTTGTGCATTGTCTGTAATGCATCAGTAGACGGAATTACAGTGGAGCTATGCCAGTGATGACTCTGACCCAGCAGGAGTAGGGTAAGTCCAAAATTAGCTATTGTATCCATGAGACGAAGCAAGTTTCCGATGTAAAAGTGCTTGAGCTTTGCAGAAACAGTGCTCACAGGAATAAAGGCTACACAGCAAATTCCTGTAGTGATCAGGTGGGATCGGTTTAAGAAAGAACAAGAAAAAAATAATTGTTGTAAGGGCTAAGGAATTAGAATACCAAATTAAAAAAATCATTTTTATCTACTTGGAACCAGCAATATACATACGGATTATTAAACAATGAATAGTTTGATTTGCTTGTGTATTTGTTCAGCATGTATTACTTTTCCAAGTTCTCCATTTGTAAGATGATGTGACAGATGCCTCTCGAGCCCCAGGTTTTCTGTTGGAAGGACCTGTGGCAGACACAAAAGGCTGGAGACACCTTCAAGGATTTCAGCAGAACGTTCTACTGGCAGGATTTTTCCTTCCAGCTTTTTCTGCTGGAGCAGGAAATAATTTCCACCTGAGAAACCTGCCAGTCTCGGCCCATCTGACTGTTTCCTGTGCCATGGTTCTGGTGCTTGACAGAATGGCTGGTTCAGAGGACCTTCCTCCCTCCCTGGTCTGGTGTACCACTGCCAAAGCCCATCCTTCTCCAGAAGGATCCTCCAGAAGCCCATCCTTCTCCTTCTCTGCCTTTAAACCCCTGTGTGCTGAGCTGGTGAGCTTTGCTGTCAGGAGCTGACCTAGTGAGTTGTAGTGAACTGGATCTGCGTGGCAGTTGAGACATTTTTTCATACTTTATTGGGTGATAAAGCTGAGAACACACATTCTTCTGCCCATTGAAGTAGATCCTTTGTAGTAGTTGCATTGACCTTGAAAGCTCAGCTTACAGGATGGACGTTTTTATCACTTTTCAGACACACTTCAGGATAGTTTGCCATGAGCATGTACCCAGCACAGCCAGGTGTGGGAGTTTGCTGCCTCTTTAATTTACTCTGTGAGCAAGTTTAGGTCTACTCCAGCTGCTGTCAGATTTTTTTTGAATTTTGGATGGCTCTATTTGCTTTTGAAACCAAAGATTATGGTAAGCATGGAATCTGATGGTGGCAAAGTCTCCAGCTGACATTACTACATACCTGCAGAACCTCCTGGACTTCATCCATGGGAGAAGAGTGATTGGTTTCTAATATTATTCCTGATCTGCAGAGAGGCCGTGCTGTGCACCTGACAAACTGTCAGCGTTTTGCCCTGGAGATAAAGTGTGTTGGGCTGAACTGTGATGAGTATTTAACTCTTCACCTCTATAGGGGTCTGAACCACAGAAGCCAGAGACACATGGTGAGCACTTAGTAATTTCTAAAAGCTGTGGAATATGGAGAGTCTTGCTGATATGAGACAAGGTAGTAAATGCTTTATTGCAAAAGCTTTAGTGATACTGCACATACTAAGACATAAATCCTGTGACATTTTGTAATGTATTTTCATATGCATATTTTTCTTTTGAACCTATTACTGCATTTATTTATGTTTTTAAATCTCACCAGTGGTTTTAGGGGAGCCAGGATTCTTGTATGTAAGGAACAACTTTTAAGTGGTGATTTTTTTTTCCATTTAGAAAATCGTTTGAAGAGAGGTGGATGTTATTTCTTGTTGGAACTCATCTGATAAGGATAGAATGTACCAACTGAAATGGAAACATGGCACATTTGCTTTTTAAAAGCAGCTGAACAAGGTGTTCTTTAAAGGATTTATATTTGCTGTGGAAAACCAGGAATAATACATCAGTGATTTTAGGAACATCTTGGGTACAAGCATGCCTTCTGTTTTGTTGGCACTTGACCGCACAATATTTACAAGAATTGACCATGTTCTTTGGCTTGCCTTGATACCAGGGAAATATGAAAACTGTAAATATAGTAAATGGCAGAGGCTGCCTGCAAGACCGTGAGGTATGTTACTCTTCTGAGACCAGTGCGCATCTGGTTTCAGTAACAAGCAAAGGCCCAGTCATAGTTTTGTGTGTCCACGTGCAAATTTGTATTTTTTTTTTAATGCCACTTTTAAACTACCTGGTTTTTAATTTGGCATGTCCCTGCGCGTGGGGAGCTTTAATATTGCACAGAGTTGTTTAAGTGTGTCTGCACTGAAGATTGGGTTGGTGTAATGGTGGTGCACTGGGGATGATTACAGTACAGTCTAGCTACCATTATACTTGTTAGCTCCCTGTTGCTGGTAATTTTACTGCTACAAAACTGTGTGCACTAACCTGACCCAGCTCTGTGGGCAGGTTTTTAGCCCTGTCCTAACCTTTGTGCTGCTACAACTGTGCTATTAGCAGTAAGCCCGTGAGCTCACTTAGCTGTGGCAGTGGGAGCTGCAGAGTAGACACAGCTTTACTGATCTGTTTGTAACAAGCTTTTGTGGCATTTGTGTGACTGCAGATCAGATCTGAAGGTGAAAATACAGTAAGTAAGCCACCACAGGCCTTTAACCAGGTTAATTTCTGCCTACAGTCACACTTGTCCATCACTACCTCTCTCATCTTCCTACTTATCATGTCCTCAAAGGTCAAACCCCCTCTCCAGGCACAGAGGTTTCTGCTCCCTGCTGCCCCTCCAGCTTCTTAGAGTCATAGAATCGTTTTGGTTGGAAAAGACCTTTAAGATCATTGAGTCCAACCATAAACCTAACAGTGCTGAGTCCACCACTAACCCGTGTCCCTCAGCGCTATGTCTACACAACTCTTCAGTCCCTCCAGGGATGGGGACTCCACCACTGCCCTGGGCAACCCCTTCCAATGCCTCAGAACCCTTTCAGCAAAGAAATTCTTCCTCACATCCCATCTCAACTGCCCTGGCCACAACTGGAGCCCATTTCCTCTTGTCCTGTCCCTTGTTCCTTGGTTGAACAGACCCACCCCCACCTCTCTCCACCCTCCTCCAAGGGACTTGCACAGAGCCACAAGGTCTCCCCTCAGCCTCCTTTTCTCCAGGCTCAACACCCCCAGTTCCCTCAGCCACAAGGGAACTCAGCACACTTGTGCTCCAGACCCTTCCCCAGCTCCGTTCCCTTCTCTGGACACGCTCCAGCACCTCCATGTCCTTCTTGGACTCAGGGGCCCAACACTGAACCCAGCACTTGAGGTGCAGCCTCACCAGTGCCCAGAGAGAACTTCCCTGGTCCTACTGGCCACACTAGTGCTGATCCAGAAATACTCTGCAAGAAGAACCTCTGGGGAGTTCTTCTCCCCACCCTTGCATCAGAGTCAGTGCCTCTTATATTAGCATGGATAATAATGCGTGGAGTTGACTTTTAGTCCCCGCTATGCCATTCTAAAGAACAAAACCCTACTGCTCAGCTAAAGCAATAATGTTGGTACAACCAATTGGGGAGCAACTACATGTTCAGTTATGTTGGCAGAGACGAAGGGACTGGGGAAAGGAGGGAGGTCAGGGGAGAAAGGATTGTCCAGCGTTGCAGCCCCTTCCCTCAAAGTAGTTGCTGCTGGAAGAGAACGTCAGACCCAGCCTGTAGTAAGATGTCTTCTCAAATTTGTAATTGTCAGCAGCCAATACAATTCCAAACCTTTTGTCAAGATCTATTTTATCTTTTTTTTCCCTGAGATGTGCAGGCTAGCTGACATTTTACATTAAAAACTGGTGGTAAAACTCATTTTGACTTTAAAGACAACACAGCAATATTTATAGAGAACATTGATGGGCTGAGGGGAAAAAATGTATTGTGCCATTTGTCGAGATGTTTTCAAATATTCATATCTCTGCCTTATTTTCTTCCCCTCTTTCTCAAGAGATTAAAGTCTTTTAAATAGTTTTTGAAGGACTCATAAGCTTCTCATTATATTGTGTAGTAAGTGTTGAATCTTTGTGAAATAAAATGTTTAAAATGGTTGCTTAACTTTTATAGTATTAGGAAAAGACCCTGAACGTTGCAGTCATTTAAATATAATGAGAAATAAATGCAAAAAATGGATGAAATCGAGAAACACACACTGTACGGGATTATCACATCAGGGATCCAATTAAAATGAGCCCTTCTAATAAATATTGGTTTAATAATGTAAACTTGTGATCACTATATTATTGCAACAAAAATAAAATTAACAAGATTTAATGGACTGAGCAGCCATTAATTTTCACTTGTTAATTTATTAGGAGCTTCTAATGCTGTTAGATGCACAATAATGCCATTATCCTGCATGAAGTACTTTATGAAATAAATAGGGCCAAATGGTGCTTGAGTTAAATTGAAATAAGATTTTATTCCCAAATTATCTGTTTCTGGTTTTTATTTTTTATGTTTTGGGTTTGTTTTTTTTTTTTTTTTGCTAGCTTTCCTCTGTTGAGTGCAATTAAATTTTCAGGGATGGGATGCAGCACTCTCTTCCAGTAAGGCTTATGAATAGTCCTAATTAACTTTTGTCCTTGTCTGCCTTGATGTGCTGTGCAAAAAGCTTTTTCCAGTCCAGAGCTGATTGTGCTGATTGGCAGTGAAGAGAGCAGACAGGGGAATAACGACAGGGCAGAGGTTCTTGTCCAGACACTCTAGTTCCACCAAGTTTAGCAAATGTTTGCTAATTACATTTTGTGACTTAAATCCAAACATAAAGACAAGGAAGTTGTTAATAATTGGGCTTTTCTACTTGTCACTGGTAGCACAACTTTCTTCAGTAACTGAAGAGCTGATAATGTGTCAATTGTCACAGTTAATATAGCTTTTAAAGATGTTTTGAAGCCTTTTAGACTTGGTCCTCATTTGCTCAGGTATCTCAGTACCATCACTGTCAGAATGGTGGGACTTGGCCTTAGGCAAGGAGGAAATTTGGATTGTTACTGTGTAGAAACAGAATAAAAAAAGCCAGATCTGGCTCATTCTGTATTAAAGGCTTGATTTTGAAAAAGCATAGATCACAAATGTGAGCAGGAGTAAACTACTTGTGCATAGTAATAGGAGTGCTAATGAAAAAAAAAGGTTACACTTCTCTTCAGAAGAGCCCAGCCAGGTAGGAAATAATAATGTGTTTTAGAGGATCAGCCAAGAATTGTGTGAGCTCCAGAATATAAAATCTCCCTTGTCAACTAAGAAGCCCTTTATACCTCAGCTGCTGTAGCTACGCTGTTTCAGGTGTCCAGATTTGCTCATTTAGGGACGAGGTAGGTTTCTCTGTCTGACATGACTGTGTGTGGTACAGACAGACTTCAGGCTTTTCAAAATGAGTAAGTCAGGACATCTGTGGGATTGTGTGGCTCAGACGTTGCTCCAAGTGTTGAACCATCATTCCCTTCTCTACACTGGAGAATCTCCACGTGAACAGGAGTGACACTGGCTTTGCTTCCATCAAGAGCACGCTTCTGATGTAGCAGATGTCAGTGGATAGGAGCAGCACTGGGGAAAGGACACTGGGAAGCATGGGGAGAAAATGGTCATTGTTCCTTGTGAGTTTGATTCTTCAACCTGCTTGTGTTCACAATTGTGAGGAGTCATAGAATCATAGAATTGCCTGATTGGAAAAGACCTCTGAGATCAAGTCCAACTGTACCTGTCCACTACTAAACCAGATCTCTGAGCACCCCATCTACCTGTCTTTTAAATCCCTCCAGGGATGGGGACTCCACCACCTCCCTGGGCAACCCCTTCCAATGCCTCAGAACCCCTTCAGTGAAGCAGTAAGGCCATGGCCTCTTGTCCTGTCACTGGTTACCTAGGAGAAAAGACACACACCTACCTCTCTCCACCCTTCTTTCAGGGACTTGGACAGAGCCACAAGGTCTCCCCTCAGCCTCCTTTTCTCCAGGCTCAACACCCCCAGTTCCCTCAGCCACAAGGGAACTCATCACACTTGTGCTCCAGACCCTTCCCCAGCTCTGTTGCCCTTCTCTGGACACGCTCCAGCACCTCCATGTCCTTCTTGGAGTGGGGGGCCCAAAGTTGAACCCAGCACTCGAGGTGCAGCCTCACCAAAGCTGAGTACAAGGGAAGGATGACTTCCCTGGTCCTGCTGACTGTGTTTTTTAAAGTGTCAGGAGCTCCTGTTGATGTGAAAGACATGACAAAATTATAAATCTTATTGCTGAGCCTCATGAAAAAACATACTTAAAAATCCAGTAAAACCTCCCTGTTAGAAATGTAACCTGTGTAACTCTAGGAAAGGTGAATAGGTGATCTTGATAACTTTTATTTGTCACTAGAAATAACTTTTACAGCTCACTTGCTGTTCAGGACTGAGGTTATGATGGCAAAGAAGTTGCATATTTCAGGTGACCATCTGTGTGAGCCTACCTTGTCCTAGAGCGCCAGCACGCTCACCACAGATGGGTGATGTGCCTGACCCTATGAACGAGAGCATCTGCTGAGAGGAATGTGCATCAGTTCACAAAAGGTGAGGTCTGTGAATCCTGGAGAGAAGATTACAGGGGACAAGGTGTCAGGAGAAGGTATTATATTTGTATATTTGGTTATTGTATTTGAATATTAGGAAGAATTTCTTTGCTGAAAGGGTTCTGAGGCATTGGAAGGGGTTGCCCAGGGCAGTGGTGGAGTCCCCATCCCTGGAGGGATTGAAGAGTGGTGTAGACATAGTGCTGAGGGACATGGGTTAGTCATAGGGGACTGGTCAGTGTTGGGTTCATGGTTGGACTCTGATCTTAAAGGTCTTTTCCACTCAAGGCAGTTCTGGGATTCTGTGAGACTCAGTCTGTCTACCTGGTTCCTGGGCTTCCTCCAGGGTCCTCAGGAAGGAGAATCTCAGGCTCCAGGTATTAGGTGGACCATCCTTAGCTCACTTCATGATTTGTGGTTATCAAATCTGAAAACTTTAATAAAGTTTTGCTTCCAAATTGTGCTGTAGGAAAGGTCAGAGATTATTTTTCACCTGGTGCTATTCATTAACCGTAACAATCTTTTTGAAAAAGGAAGTCAAACCAGAAATTTCCTCCTTTGTGGTGAAGTTGCAGCCAGCAATGGTTGAATGACAAATGCTGATACTGACTCTCCTTTTTCACAATAAAAGAGGAAAAACTTTGTCCTTCGTGTTCTAGTTGCTTGAACATGAAAAGAGAAATTCATTTACTCTTCACAGACGCAGAACAGTTAAAGTTCACAAAAATATGGGGCTTAGTAGAAGACATCTGTGAAACATAAGAATGCCTCTTTGTTTTTGTGTTGAATGTGCAACTGCTGTTGCTTTATCTACTTAACAGCTAGAAAACCCTTTTTTCCCCAAATTTTCTTTTCCCTCCATTTTAAATTTTAACTGTTGTTATGTGGGAAGACCCAACTACAAGCACCTTTAATTTTGTTATACTTGGAAAGACCAGATGTGAGGTTTTTTTTTTTCATAGAGATACAAAGTCTGTGGTTTCCATACATGTAGAACTGTAAAGAAAGGTCCTTTTCTTCTTACTATTTGTTGAACAAATTGTTGTTCCCCTGGAGTCAGATGCATAGCCAATTTGTAGCACACGTGTAACAGTGCCTGAAATATTATATCGGTGTTTAAAAAGAACTCTTTGCCTAAAAGAAAGGCTAATAAGCAGCTGGAGTCTGAGTCTTTTCCCACTCTTTTTGCATTTGTGTAATTACATGGATTTCATAAATTTCCTTCTGATTTATGTGCAAGTGAGAGTCAGACCAGCACAAGAAAGCAGTGAACTGAAACCAGAGGTTAGAAGTGTCTGCAGATTGAATGCTATCTGCTGTTCTATTTTAAATTCACAGCTTTTGGGGATTCTCTGGGTTCTTTGCACAATTTGAAGCCTGACCAGCAGAGCCTGCAAGACCTGAGGGCTCCAGTCCCACAACGACTGGACTCATCAGTCCTGGGCTGGAAATCTGGTGGGAAGCCAGGCAAGATTTATCTGGTAGTTTGTTGAAAATGGTAACTCCTCTACAAAGCATTTCATTTTCGGAGGAGTTCTCGCTCATGTTTCATTGAGAGTTTTCTGATGAGCTTGGCAGGGACCCTCCACATTTTGTAGCTGAGATACCACTGGCAGTAGCTCTGGCGTTGGCAGTGACTCCTGATCCTGTGCCTGTGCAGGAGGTGGCATTTGGCTGTTCTCATTGCAGTTTTGTTTGTTTGTTTTGGTTTAGTTTGGGTTGGTTTTTGTTTGTTTGTTTTAACCATTTTTAACCAGCTTGTATACCAAAGGTGAAGCCCTCATGCACTTCTCCAGATCCCCCTTCCCACCTCTCCTGTGTGACAGTTTGGTTATGCAACCTGGTTGAAATTATAGGCCTTGAACTCAGAAGAGCACAAGGTCTGCTACTAACATTTATCTTTTCTTACTTTCTTTTCCCATGGTCAGCAGCCTGTTGGAGGAAAGGTCTAGAATAGTTATTGGTGTTGTCCTGGAACCCTGAAGTGAAACTCGAGTGAACTCTGGAGACCCCAGATTAATTACTTTGTTAGAGTTTCGCAGGCTTGGAGTGGTGGAACTTGCATACAATTTGGCTAATTTTTCTCCACATCTGCTTCTTGGGCCTAAATTTACCTGACTTACTGAATATAAGTCAAAGCTCTTCTTGGCCTTGTTAATGTTATTAGTTTCTGTTCAAAATTTTGTAGGTTTTATTTTTATTTTCATGGCCAGTGAAGTTTTTACAGATGACTTTTAGAACAGTGGAAATGAGAAACCAGCTGATTTGAAACCACTGCATTAGAAACAAGTTTTACAAAATAACTAAATGTAAATGTTTTAAAAGAAGTAGATAATCACTGTCTGATTATCAAAGCTAATATTACTTTATAGCCGATTTCTGTCGCCAGTACAAGTCTGCTGGCAGTCTGCAAACTGTTTTGAGCTTTGCTCTAAATTAAATGCCATAAATAACATGTGTGTAGGTAGACAGCTGATCATTGAAGCTTTTCCCCAAATCTGGTTTTGCTTGTTTGGTAGAACTATAGACTGAAAGTTCATATATAGAGTTGCAATTGCATATTTGGGTTTGTTTTGGGGTTTTTTTTCAGTCATAACTGAATTAGGATAGGTTTCCAGTTGTGGATTGCTGCCTAATGAATGTACACTGTGGTTAGGGGAGACTGAAAACATTAGGTTTTGTTTCATACCACTTTGTAACATCGTGCAAAGTGTTTAACCTGCTTGTACCTCACTCGTAACTACCTAGTAAATACAGTACTTGCCTCACAAGGATGTCAGAGAATTTAATAACAATTATGAAAAGCTCTTAAAATCTCTTCAAACCCAATACTTTGCCCCTCTAAAACAGTTTTCAACATCTGGTTCGTACTAAGAAAGCACTTTTAATTTTTGTTGGAAACTTTCTTTGAAAATATGTAGGTGCTACGTCAGTGAGAATATTAGAATTCCATAGATGTTTTGTGGTAAACCTTAACTGGCTTTGCATAATATTTATCTATTCATCTCTGTGCTGCTTTGCCCTCCTGTACACAGGGAATATTTTGACTGGTTGATACACATCATACCACAGTGGTCTGCTACTGAGCTGAAGTTGGAAGTCTGTTAGCACAAGTCCAGAGGAAACACTATACGTGTAGCCTCATGTTTTCATTTAAGTAATATTATATGACCATATGTGAATTTAATACCATCCAAATACAAAATGTTCAATGAAATAAATGTGTTTCTGTCAACTGATTGTGCTGTTGCTAACGGACTTTTACAACCATGACCCACAGCAACGTGAGTTGGAAAAACTCAACATTTTTATACTTATAGCTGTGTCTTTTACTGAACATTTTGGCAGCCACTGAGAATACTGGGCAATCACATCTATTTGTTTTAAAACTCCTTTGCATCTGAAGACTTCTGGTGAATTGTTTGAAAAAAAAAAAAAGACTGAAAACTAATAGCTGGCCATCTGGCTGGAAACAACATTATTAATTAAGCTTTCTCTTTTAAATCATTAACAAGTTTGAAATAAATGCTCTTTTCAAAGGTATTGAAGAAAGTTGAATTTGAATTCTTGCTGGGGGAAACAGCGTATTTAATGTATCTCTTCACTCGAATTAAGGATTGAGCAATAACACTTGAGATCATGGTTACTTAGATTTCCTAAGAGCAAAACAACCTCTGGGTTAGTCCTGGTGTGTTTTAAATGATTCCTTTCTATGAAGGATAACAATCAAGCTCAAATACTGTCAACTACTCCCATTTAAAAATGAAAAATATACAATATTTTTGCAATTAAAAATGTGCAGTATTCATCGAGTCCTTCTGAAGACCTTTTCATTATGGTCGTTCCACAACCTGTTGAATCATAGAATGGTTTGGATTGGGAGGGACCTTAAAGATCATCCAGTTCCAACCCCCCTGCCATCAGCAGGGACACCTTCCACTAGCCCAGGTTGCTCAAAGCCTCATCCAGCCTGACCTTAAACACTTCCAGGGAGGAGCAGCCACAGCTTCTCTGGGCAACCTGTTCCAGTGTCTGACCACCCTCACAGCGAAGGAAGTGCCTGTGCCGTATGGAAGGGGGGGTGTTTGTGACTTCTCATTTTATACGTGTATATATATATATATATATTTTAATGTCCTTTATAGCAAAAGGATTTTTATCTCCATTTGCTGATGGGAAGAGCAAAGTCCTGAGAACTTGGTTCACTTACCTGAGGTTCATGGAGGGCAGAGGCAAAGCCACGTTTAGGGTGCAGACATCCTAAGGCCTGCTGCAGCGTTCCATATATGAGACAGAAGTGATGTTACTCTTGAGAGTGCATCTTCCTGTGCTCTGGGTGGACAATAGAAGTTGGTTTGAAAGCTGCTCTTTCTGCTTTATATCAGTAATTCATAATGTAGCACTGATAATAATTTTCAATTAAATACAGGAAGAGGCCTCTGGCATTTTAAAATCACAACATCATAGATTGGTTTGGATTGGAAAGGACCTTCAAAGATCATCTAGTCCAGCCCCCTGCCGTGGCCAAGGACATCTTTTGAGAGACCAGGTTATTCCAAGCATGGTCCAACCTGACTTTGAATGCTTCCAGTGATAGGGCATTCACAACTTCTGGACAACCTTCACACAAAGAAAGCATGAAAGTGCTGAGGATACACCTCCTTGGATACTTGAGAGATGGTATTTCATTATATTTGCATATTTATTTTCCAGACTTTCTATACTCCTGAGTACAGCTCCTTATTGCCTTGATTTTTCTGAACCTTGAGAGTACCTGGCAATTCTTACTGGTATGTCTGAGGGCCAGAAGAACAAGCTTTAATTCAAAACCTGTCTGTAAGTATTGCAGTTCCTGATGAAGAATATGTATTTTAGGATATCACAAGAACTGTATAGCCATATAAATATACATGGAATGGTGTACAGTCGTGAAGGGAGAACCCTTAAATAGTGTTCTGGCTTAAAAGAACAGGTTCATATAAACATCCCCTTAGGTTCCTCCCTTTAATTCTCTCTCCATTTTTTGCCTGTGCTGTAAACTAGTGGTGTGCCAGGCACAAATGAACCTGTAGCAGCAAGCGAAGGCCTTGGAAATGATGGCTTGAAATTGAGTTTTGTAAGTCACTGCTTTGCATGCCAGGCTCTACTGGTTTAAAAGCCCTGTTGAGAGAGCTGCTTCTAAACAGGAATAAAAATAGACAGTTGGGTGTTCTGATTTTAGAGAATAAAAAAAAAAGCATTTATTGGATTATGATTGGCTGATGACTTTGAAGCTGGAGACCAGTTTTATATTACAGAGCTTCTCACTCTGCTTATTCTCTCAGTTCCCATTCTCCCCCAGTCTTTTTTTTCTTTCTTTCTTTTTTCTCTCTTTTTTCTTTCTTTTTTTTCTTTCCTTTTTTCTTTCTTTTTTCTCTTTCTTTTTTTCTTTCTTTTTTCTTTCTTTTTTCTTTCTTTTTTCTTTCTTTTTTCTTTCTTTTTTCTTTCTTTTTTCTTTCTTTTTTCTTTCTTTTTTCTTTCTTTTTTCTTTCTTTTTTCTTTCTTTTTTCTTTCTTTTTTCTTTCTTTTTTCTTTCTTTTTTCTTTCTTTTTTCTTTCTTTTTTCTTTCTTTTTTCTTTCTTTTTTCTTTCTTTTTTCTTTCTTTTTTCTTTCTTTTTTCTTTCTTTTTTCTTTCTTTTTTCTTTCTTTTTTCTTTCTTTTTTCTTTCTTTTTTCTTTCTTTTTTCTTTCTTTTTTCTTTCTTTTTTCTTTCTTTTTTCTTTCTTTTTTCTTTCTTTTTTCTTTCTTTTTTTCTTTCTTTTTTTCTTTCTTTTTTTCTTTCTTTTTTTCTTTCTTTTTTTCTTTCTTTTTTTCTTTCTTTTTTTCTTTCTTTTTTTCTTTCTTTTTTTCTTTCTTTTTTTCTTTCTTTTTTTCTTTCTTTTTTTCTTTCTTTTTTTCTTTCTTTTTTTCTTTCTTTTTTTCTTTCTTTTTTTCTTTCTTTTTTTCTTTCTTTTTTTCTTTCTTTTTTTCTTTCTTTTTTTCTTTCTTTTTTTCTTTCTTTTTTTCTTTCTTTTTTTCTTTCTTTTTTTCTTTCTTTTTTTCTTTCTTTTTTTCTTTCTTTTTTTCTTTCTTTTTTTCTTTCTTTTTTTCTTTCTTTTTTTCTTTCTTTTTTTCTTTCTTTTTTTCTTTCTTTTTTTCTTTCTTTTTTTCTTTCTTTTTTTCTTTCTTTTTTTCTTTCTTTTTTTCTTTCTTTTTTTCTTTCTTTTTTTCTTTCTTTTTTTCTTTCTTTTTTTCTTTCTTTTTTTCTTTCTTTTTTTCTTTCTTTTTTTCTTTCTTTTTTTCTTTCTTTTTTTCTTTCTTTTTTTCTTTCTTTTTTTCTTTCTTTTTTTCTTTCGTCTTTTTTTTTTTTCTGTCTTTTTTTTTTTTCTTAATTTCTATCTTTAGGATGGCGGTTCAGAGTTTCTGGTGTACTGGCAGGTCAGCTATTCCAGAAGAAAAAAGAAAGAAGAAAGGTGGGAGGTAGAGCTAATGAGCACTAATAGTCTGTTATTAATTTGGCTTTTGAGTTCAAAGTTTATATGTTTCTAATTTATCTGATAGTCCATGAAAAATCTGCTTGCACTTGAAGCCATTGATGACATGCATTTTGACAGTCTTTGTGCACTACAGTAGAAGAGAAGAAAAGTAAGATGTTCAGGATTGGAGAGAGGCCATTAGAAGTTTTAGGACAATTCTTTGTGCATTTTATATTTTTTTAATATGTGTGTGTGTATATATAGATATAATTCTTAAAATATATGTGTATAAATAAATAAAAACCTGTGTCCAGTACAATTAACTTCAGGTAGAAACTGGTATTTTAATTAACCATTCTAAAGGGGAAAAAAAAAAAAGTATTGTGACTTTATTAATGAATTAATTCTCTGTTAACATTTGAACAAAATATGAATAGCCCTTGTTTAGTATGTACATGTGCCTGTATAAATGAATTAATGGGATAATAGTTTCCCATCAGCTCTAATGCTGATCAGAGATTTGATTTGCTTCAAGAGCAGGGAGAGGGAATTCCACAGGGACGGAGCAGTTAGTGGTGATGGATGTGAAATTCCTCCATCCCCCCTGGTGAAGGGGCCGTGCGTGGTGCCGTGTGCCCCTGCTAAAGCTGTTTCATGAGGCACAACTGACCATGGTCTCTGCTAATTTGTACCTTTGGGACTTGCATTCTCCTGCCCATCTCTTTTTCTTTGTTTTTTTATTGGTTGAGGTGGGGGGTTTTTTTGTTCAAATATTATTTTCTTCCGTGAGCTGTGTCTGAGAACCTTAAACATCAAGGAAAGTTGATTACTTGGAGGGCAAGGAAATGAACAAAAATGTTCTCTGTTATGAAAGCAGAAGACAGTAGGTAGTGTGACAATGTGTAAAACAGCACAGGCAAAGGTCTTCTTGGTTTTGAAGCCTGAGTGGGATCTGATTTTTGTTATTAGTTCAGTAAGTCACGTATTTGTTCATCGATGTGACTTCAGGGATTACATTTTTTGCACGTGCAGAGCAGCTCTGAATTTCCATCACCAGAGAATAACTGGGGAAGTGTAAAAGTCTTTGTCACACTTTTGCTTTAGAATCACATTTTGATTTTACAAATTGGATCGTATTTCATCCTTCAT
Organism: Antrostomus carolinensis; assembly: GCF_000700745.2. NCBI lineage: Eukaryota > Metazoa > Chordata > Aves > Caprimulgiformes > Caprimulgidae > Antrostomus > Antrostomus carolinensis. The sequence continues at coordinate 16,498 of NW_010308802.1, forward strand.
TTTGGTTTGCAGTCACTGTGCTACTTGGAGTCATGAAGAATATTTTTCTAGGTTCATTTGAGGGTTGAGTGTTATCAAAAGCTGGCTGAAAGTTGGTCCAGTGTAACAGCGTATGTAATGTATTGCTATAAATTAAATCACTGAAGAATTATTTTTAGAAGGCAAGGATTATTTCAAAACACAGGCCATAACTTTTCTAACAGTAACTTATTCCTGTCAGTTAAATATTGCACCTCATGTTGAGTTGGATCCAATGCTAGTTTACAGGATTGAAAATTTATTTATTTAATTACTAATTTTTTTCAGGAAGTGCCTCTTTAGAATAAACAAGAGACAAACACGTCTCTTGGTTCACAAAAACCAATATGCCTGGTTTGTTTTGTAGCTCTCGTGGGGACTGAGGTTTGCTGCTTAATCTGAAGTTGGCAATCCTTTGGGAATGCAGTGTACAGGCTTGCTCACAGGATAACCTTTCTCCAGCTTTGATTGCTGGTGTTATCTCTTGGCACAAAAGACTGGAGGAGGAGGAGGAGTAAGCAAGTGAAATGTTTAAAATTTGCATCTGTTTCTATCTGCTGCAGTAGTTTTCAGGGACTGAAGAAGAGGTAACTAAGGAAACTCTGTTCATGTGTCTACATGGATCAAACTGCTCGTGCAGTCTTTTATTTTGGGAAATTTAAAATCAGTTTTCCACAGGCTGAAGAAGCTGAAAGCCGCTGTGAACACATGCAGTTGGCTGGCAGATGTATCCAAGCCAACTTGTTGTAGCACGTGGAGTTATGTTGGTGGAAGTTGTGACAATGAGAAGCCCTGCTTTTATTTATAGATAACTTTTTGTCTTGTACTTTTAACTCCAAATGTTTTCTTAATATGCCAATAAATGGCAGAGTGGATTCGGACAGTTGACATCTCGGGCTGCGCTTCTGTGTCTGATTCAAGGTGTTTGGAAACCAAGTTCATTTCAAGAGAAATGACAACTCCGAATCATCTCATTTCCATTTACTTTTATGCTGTTATATCTCTGCATATTATGATAATAATCATATCATAGAATCATAGAATGGTTTGGGTTGGAAGGGACCTTAAAGCTCATCTAGTTCCAACCCCCCTGCCATCAGCAGGGACACCTTCCACTAGACCAGGTTGCTCAAAGCCTCATCCAGCCTGGCCTTCAACACTTCCAGAGAGGGGGCATCTATTGGGCAACCTGTATAATAATACATCAGTAACATAATTTTATTTATGGTTTCTACTTCTCCAAGCTTAGCTCTTGTTACCTACAAACCACTGCAGGAATATTACTCACCGAGTGAACCACTTGACTTTGAAGAATGTGCCTGTGATGAAGTGTTTTGTTTTCTCACATCCTACGCCAGTGACTGGTTGTTTCTTGTCACGGTTGCTAACAGGGGACTGTTCAATACCAGTTTGTGGCTTTACTAGCAAATAGGTCTGTCCTGATTCCTTCATGAGGAGGCATCTAACCACATGAAAAGCCATTAGAGTTGGCCATTTGGTATCTGTCCCTACAAGGTGCCTCTGAAGTGACTAGCACTGAACATGCAGACTCCCTTGTGCCTTTTGATGTCCCCTTCAAAGAAAAGACTAAATGATGTCTCATTGTGTAAGGTAAGTAGCCTGTTAGTAGTCACATCTTCTAAGGAAGAACTTGAGCTCTTGAGATATCCTTAGTCTAATGCTTTTCATGAGGGTTGAAAGAATTTTATGTGCTTGAGCAAGGTGTTACAACAAAACAAAATGTGGGTGCAAAACCGTCTGGGTGTTGCTGGACTCTGCAGGGATTTGGCTTTGTTCTTGGTGTGGAACGTGAGTAGTGTGTGACCCTTGTGCAACAAATAAATGAGCAGCCGTTGAAATACTCCTCGGTCTTCGTAACCAGTCTGGCTCTCTGCGATTGGAACATTTGTTAGCACACAGATAAGCTAATTGTACACGAGGCAACATTACCTGGCAGTTGCCTAATCTTCCCATGTGCAATCATCTGCTACCCAGATATCTTGGATAATGCAGGTGTGAAGCGTTATAACTTTATGGGACTCATCTTCCTTGAAAATTAGCTGCCTGAACCCCTGTGAATTTTGTCAGACAATATTTCAGAACATGGGTGTGTAACTGTCATTGATGGGAATTGTGCAGAATATTTTAGAACATGGATGTGTAACTGTCATTGGGAATTGTGCAGAATATTTTAGAACATGGATGTGTAGCTGTCATTGATGGGAATTGTGCCTCCAGTGTACTGAAGGAAAATACTCTTATAACCTTTTAATCTTTGTTAAGTTACATCAAAAGAATCCTGTATAATTTTAACATTGTTACTCTCAGGTGGTGGTGTTCATATGCATCTCTCATCAGTGGAGCATTACTTTGCTCGTCTTTTTGCCTTAATTGATGCCCTTCATGAGATTATTTCAGCTAAAACCTCTCATTCTCTGGCACTTGGTCTCCTCCTCTGCATTGCAGTAGCAATACTTAAAGTGATAGATCAGCACCTAATAAAAGTGGGATTATCTCTAAGCTGAAAAGAAGTAGAAAAAGCCTCCTGTGGAAATTACAGTGTTTGCTCATCATTACTCATTCATTTCCTAGAGCTGGTGGTAACTTCCAGTGCAGTAATCAGCAAGGTGAGGGTCCTGTGAGGACTTTGTCACTGACTGTTTTTTTACTACTAGCAAACTAGTTAGACTTTGACTGTTCAAACTGTTCGGATGATCTCTCCCCAGTCATGCAAATATCACAAGCTGTTCAACTTGTTCATTTCTTCTGTTGGAAAGGCAGAGGAGGAAAAACAGCCTTGACTTGCACCCTGGAGGGACACTGTGCAAAACCAGTCTAAGGTTTCTGGGGTGGGAGCTGTGGAGTTTTCTATTCTTTTGTTTATTATCCTTTGCTTTCTGTCATCTCTTAGCAAATAATGAGTAACAGTAATAGTATGCTGCGAGACATGAAATCTGGAAGTGTTTATTACAGTATGTGTGTGAACCATAGTCATCACCAGGACTTATTTTCTCACGGACTGGTCTAGTAACTGCCTGAGGGAAGGAGCTCGCAGCTATCTGTGTAATGAGGGCTCAGGGACTCTGGTATTTCTGCTTCCCAGGTTCCTTGTGCATAGCAATGACTGTCCATTCTGCAATCAACACCTCTCTCTGATTTCCAATACCTGAAGGGGCTACAAGAAAGCTGGGGAAGGACTTTTCATAAGGGCAGTTAATGACAAAACAAGGGGAAATGGGTTTAAGCTGAAAGAGGGGAGGTTTAGATGAGATATTAGGAAGAAGTTCTTCACTGTGAGAGTGGTGAGACACTGGAACAGGTTGCCCAAGGAAGTTGTGGATGCCCCCTCCCTGGAGGTGTTCAAGGCCAGGCTGGATGAGGCTTTGAGCAACCTGGTCTAGTGGAAGGTGTCCCTGCTGATGGCAGGGGGGTTGGAACTGGATGATCTTTAAGGTCCCTTCCAACCCAAACCAGTCTATGATTCTATGATTTCCATTAGTAACAAAGGACTCTGCTGCATAAAACCCTTTGCTGTTTGTGTAGAGTACTTGGCTTGTACAGTCAAGGGCTGGGAAATGCCACAAAAGCAGATAAAAACCAAGTGAAGCCATTGCTACAGTGAGCCTAAAACAAACATAAAAAACTGGTGAGGTTTTTCCTTCCTTCCCTTCGTGGTTTATTTTTGTCTTTATTTTCGATCTGGGGGAGGAGTGTGAGTGGGGAAGATTTATCTCCGTGTGACACACTGTTTGGTGGGGGTTTGTGCACATTGTTTGTTGGGGTTTTTTATCACAGAATGGTTGAGGTTGGAAGGGACCTCTGAAGGTCACATCTAGTCCAACCACCTTGCTCAAGCAGGGACTCCCGGAGCACATGAACCAGGATTTTGTCCAGATGCTTTTTAATATCTCCAGGGAGGGAGATTCCACAACCTTTGGGCGGCCTGTCCCAGTGCTCAGTCACCCTCACAGTACAGAAGTTCTTCCTCATGTTCAGGTGGAACTTCCTGTGCTGCAGTTTATGCCTGTTGGCTCTCGCCCTGTTGTTGGGTGCCAGTGAGAAGAGTCTGGCCCCATCCTCTAGACACTCTCCTTTTAGATATTGAGAAACATTAATCAGATCCCCTCTGAGTCGTCTTTTCTCCAGCTTCCCCTCCTCTAAGAACTACTTTCTTTAAGTTAAGATTTCCATGATCTCAGTCCTGCAGTGAGCTTCCCATGACCAGCCCTGTGTCCGGGTAGAGCTGTAGGAAGCCCTTTTGCCCTTTGAACACTTAGGATGAGTGTGAGTCCCACCAAATTCACATGCTCTTGAAGACAGACACGTTCTGAAGATTCTTGCCAGATTGAGTCTCCTATAAATCAGTGGAACTAGTCTCATGTCTAAGTCTACTGTTCCCTCCCCAAAACCTGCAGCTGCTCGCGCGTGGCTGTGGTATTGCCCGAGGTGGTGTCAGGTGTGTTTCTGAGGGAGCTGTTTCACATGCAGTGATATTGCTTTGGTTTTTACTTTTCCTAGCAGATCTGGTTAATGGTGGGGTCGCTGCTGCTTTGAACTCTAAAAGCATTTTGGAGAGGATTGCTCGTAAAGTGATTTTTCAGCTTGCAGGCACTGCAGTCTACTTCCTAGATGTATATTTAATATTACTCTTTGGAGTTTGAAAGCAAATGGAACATCAGTTAATTAATTTAGCTCCTTGTTTCTAGAAACCACATCTCTACTGGCAAGCAAATGTAAAATGAAAAGAAGCATTTTGGGGCTGAGTGAGGATGCAGCTTCATGTTACACCTCTGCTTGAGTCTAGTAGCAGATTGCCATTAAAAGCCATAATCCTATTTCTGTCTATGTCTGTGTGAGTCCACTGCTTACTTCTGCAGAGTTTACTGTAGTTCTCAGAGTGTCTTTTTTTTGTTTTAGGGCAACAAGATCACTCTAATATCTTGTAAATTGTGCACTTTTACATCGGAGTTGTGCGTCGACTTTTGACTTCTGTATTGACATTAGTAACCTGTACAAGTGTGTCTTTTAGAAATTCATCTTCTCTTCATTTGAAGATACCAAGACAGAGATTCCACTGTGTTCTCAGTTGGTTTTTTTTCAACAAAAAAATAGTCTCTTCACTTAAAAAAAAAAAGTACCATATTTTACCATATTTTAGCTGCGATTGGCCTAGTGTCAGCTTATAGCATTGCTTTGCTATACCTCTTGTCTAGACAGAAGAGTCCTTCAGTATTCAGCTTTTCCCCTTCAATAAACATACTCTTACACTGCTGTCATTCAGGTGTCACTCAGTCATTGTCTTAATAAAATGTCTTAGGTTGCCCAAGGAAGTTGTGGCTGCTCCTCCCTGGAAGTGTTTAAGGCCAGGTTGGATGAGGCTTTGAGCAACCTGGTCTAGTGGAAGGTGTCCCTGCTGATGGCAGGGGGGTTGGGACTGGATGAGCTTTAAGGTCCCTTCCAACCCAAACCCATTCTATGATTCTATAAAAACAATGGCTTGAAATTCTCATATCTTTTGTTTTAAAACATTTTCTTTCGCCCTAAACCATTTCTGTGAGTTTATTTTTACCAAGCTGGACACAGCCAGTTGCCTTACGGGAGTCTAAACATACTATATTTAGAAAATTACCTTTTATCAAGCAAATTTCTCCTCTAATAATGGAATGAAACTAAATTTGAGAAGACCTTAAAGCTAAGTTGCCCAGAGTTGTCGTGATCTTTAATTCTACCATGATCTTCTAAGTTTTTCACTGGAGATAAAATTTACCCAGTAGGTCCCCCAACCCTCAGATGTTGTTAGATTTTGTTGCATGTTGGGGGTTTTTATGATTTGGTTTTTATGCCCTTGTAGCTTGTGCAGTCCTTCAAAGGCACTTTCTGAAGAGCAGTTGTCCCTAGGAGCACAACTTTTGGGTCTGCTGGTTTCAAGAGGGTAAAGGTGCTTAAGTAGCTTACTGCATTGCTGACTTACTCTGAATTAAAGTCTGTGGTTTGCCTCCTGATTTGGGAGGGATAGGAGAAAGCGTGTTGGAACATGGGTGTCCCCGTGGCCTGACATCCTGACTCTGTGGAAACAAAACTTGACAAATTCTTCTGTCGAGGCAGTGGGAGGTGAGGCAGCTTGCCATGGACCTGACATCTGACTCAAGAGGCTTGATTCTTTCCACCTGGAGAATTCCTGTGATTATTTTTACTACTCCTAATTCTGCTTAGAAATAGTTTTGAATAGTGTAGACTATTGTAGAAAAGTGGGCAAATTGTCCAGGAAAGTGTCTGAAAAAGTTTCATTTAAAAAAAAATAAAAATCCACTGCATACTCCCCCTGTGTTGGAGTAGAACAATGCCAGGTCATGAAGAAACTCACGTGTGCTCTGCTTACAAGCACCAAGGAGGCAAGACAGAGTTTAGATTTGATCAATTTCCATCATTTTATGAAAAATGGAAATTGAGGATCTCTTCTATTCTTTCCATTTTCTCTTTGTTTTTATTTAACATACTAGTATGATTTTTTTTTTTTACAGTTCCAAGAGGGGTGTGGGAATATATTCCCAATACTTCAACTATTTCTTTTATGGGTAAACTCAGGACAAAACAGTATCTTGTTGTTTCAAGGTCCGCTTAGCATTTCTGCCCCAAGTAGAGGAAGATGATTACACAGCGTCTCAGGCTTGCTCGGACAAGTTGCAGTGAGTGTTAAATAACTGTTTGGTAGCAGCGCGCGTGCTTTTAACTTAATAAATATACATTGTGGTAATGTTAGAGAAGACCTCAAGCTTATAATTATTTGAAATATGCTTTACAAGTGCTTAGCAAAGCAAACGAGTTTGTAGTCTCAGTCAGGAGCACGCGCTCTAAGGAGATGCAAGGAATTTTCATTCACCCCATGTGGTTTAAACCAGCAGAAGACATCTGCCTCTCTTTTGGCAGTCAGCTACTTTCCACGGGCTGCGTTGTGCTTATTGCAGTAAGACTGAAAGATTTATTTAACTACTCACCCAAACTGGGATTTGGGATGGCAGACTGATCTTCAGGTGGCTTAAGAATCCAACGTTGCAGAAGACCAGATGAGCTTGAACTCACCAGAATGGTGCTGCACAGAGACTGGTGCCCTAAGCTTCCTGTGCCTGAAAAACTGCAATTCCAGGGAATGTTCAGGAGGATGAATTGTGACTGATGGATTGTGACTGATGACTGTACTAGATGATCTTTAAGGTCCCTCCCAATCGTAACCGTTCTATGATCCTATGATGGAGAGGCTGATGTTCTTGCAAAGCTGAGAGACCTGGTGGGGTGATGGGGCTGTTTGGCTGGCAGCAAAAGAATGAGTAATTTAGCATCCACCTGAGTGCTTCTAAAGCCCAGAGGAACCTGGACCTCTGTTTCTTTAGCTTTTATAAAAGTTCAAGTCCCTCTCTAGTCCTATCAATTTGGTTAGAGAAAAAGGGCTCTTCCTACTGACCATGAAGGATGATTGCCATTTTGTGAAATTTTTGCTTTGCTTCATTCTTGGTTTTATTCCAGTGCAGGATGAACTTTGACACTTCTGGGGAATGAAAGTAGATAGGATTCCAAACTGTTGTGGTGGAGATTGTCAAAAGGTGATTAATACTAGAAGCTTTGTTTATTTATTTATGGACAGTCTCCAACCTCGAGCTGCGTTGTTAATTGTTGTGATGAGAACTCTGTTTTGTTCTAAAGCTGTTGTATTTCTCTTCAGGATTTCTGGGACAGGAACCACACACACACACACAGTCACTTGCAGTTTTGGCAAGGTGTTAGACCCATTGTGTTGGGCTGCCTGGATGGTCTTCATGCAGTGTATGAATTGACTCTGCAAAAACATGTAGTAGCTGAGATGCCTCTTCGAAGTGTTGGTCTTGCTGCACACGTTTGGTTTGTTCACGTGCAATGTGTCCTTGTGGCCAGGAAGGTCAGCAGTGTCCTGGGGTGCATTGAAGAGTGTGGCCAGCAGGTCCAGGGGGGTTCTCCTCCCCCTCTGCTCTGCCCTGGTGAGGTCACATCTGGAATCCTGTGTCCAGTTCTGGGCTCCCCAGTTCAAGAGGGACAGGGATCTTCTGGAGAGAGTCCAGCAGAGGCTGCAAAGATGATGAGGGGCCTGGAGCATCTCCCGTGTGAGGAGAGGCTGAGAGAGCTGGGACTGTTCAGCCTGGAGAAGAGCAGCCTGAGAGGGGATCTGATCAATGTCTATAAATATCTGAAATATGGGGGCCAAATGGATGGGGCCAGGCTCGTGTTGGGGGTGCCCAGTGACAGGACAAGGGGCAATGGGCACAAACTGGAACACCAGAAGTTCCAGACAAACTTCAGGAAAAACTTCTTTCCTGTGAGGGTGTCAGAGCCCTGGGACAGGCTGCCCAGAGAGGGTGTGGAGTCTCCATCTCTGGAGATGTTCAAACCCACCTGGACACTTTCCTGTGCAACCTGCTGTAGGGAACTTGCTTTGGCAGGGGGGTTGGACTGGATGATCTCCTGAGCTCCCTTCCAACCGCACCATTCTGTGACTTTCTGGACCTACCACAACCTCCAGCTTTGACCAGACTTCAGTAGGTCTGGAAAGCATGAAAAAATGGAGAAAATCTTCAAGCTCTACCTGAAGACCTTTTTTTTTTTTCTTTAATGAAAAAGAGCTGATGGGCCTGGGGAAACCTGGAGGAAAGCTCTTTAAAATGGCAACATGATAAATTTCCACTTCATTTCTTCAGTTAGAGTTAATACTTGGACAAGAGTTGCACCCTGAGAACCAAGTATTCAGATGCAGGCTGACAAGAACAGAGATTGCTTGCATACCTTTTGGCTTGTTTCTGCTCAAAATAGCACATACCAATGGAAATTTTGCCCAGCTTCTGCTAACTGGGCCCTAAGTGTCCTTCCTCTCAGTGGTGGGGGGACTGTTAAGGCCCTTTCCCAGGTAAATCTGTCGTGTGAGGTGCATTTGGTCATCTTTCAGTTCTCTGGGGAAATTTTAGGGTTGTCTTGTTTCTGTTCAGGGTCCCTCAGGGCAAGTTGAGGTTGGCCATGAGGAAAAGGTTCTTGAGGCAGAGGGTGGTGGAGCACTGGAACAGGCTCCCCAGGGAGGTGCTGATGGCACCAAGCCTGACAAGATTCCAGCAGCATTTGGCCAAGGCCCTCAGGGACATGGTGTGAATGTTGGGATTGTCCTGTGCAGGGACAGGAGTTGAACTCCGTTATCCTTGTGGGTCCCTTCCAACTCACAACATTCTATGAAATGAGGGCACGTCTAGGGTATAATATGTGGACAACCAAGAAGTGCTCAGGCATTTTGGGTAGTGATAGAAGAAGGGGCAATGGTTATAAACTGTGAGAGTAGATTGAGATGAGATGTGAGGAAGAAATTCTTTGGTGTGAGGGTGGTGAGACAGTGTCCCAGGTTGGCCAGAGAAGCTGTGGTTGCTCCTCCCTGGAAGTGTTCTCGGCCAGGTTGGATGAGGCTTTGAGCAACCTGGTCTAGTGGAAGGTGTCCCTGCTGACGGCAGGGGGGTTGGAACTGGATGATCTTTAAGGTCCCTTCCAATCCAAACCATTTGATGATTCTATGACTTTCTGAAGCTCTGAATTTCCTGGGTGTACACAGGCAGTAGCTTGTGGTAGCTCCAGCGCTTTGTGGGAGCATATTCCTTCCTATTAATTCTCTGTACAGCACATGAGCCTGTTTCCTGTCGGCAGCCTGTTCCCCGCAGTGAAATGATGTGGTTGACAAGCCGCCTGCCATTGCATTCCAGGGCACTATTCAGCTGCCCTCTTTCCCAGACACCCTTCAGATCTAAGCAGGGGAGAGGATGTAAACGGGATGAATTGCCTTTGCGGTAGCAAATAGGCCATTTCCAGCCACCATCTTCCTTAGAGAAAGTTTGTCCTCTGCCACATGAAAGGGAAGGAGGGTGGTGAGGATCAGGCTGGTTGGCTCTGGGTTGAACAGCCCAGGGTGGGCAGCACAATGTGTGTGTTAACTTCCCCCTTCAGAAAATGTCCAGATTCATCATGTGCTGTAGCAGAATTTATGGGATACTCAGATCTACAGGGGGTTTTTTGTTGTTTTTTTGAAAGAAGGATCAGCTTGCAAAACGTTAGATGTTGATGCCAGATGTATTTGGATGTGGTTTTGCTTTGTTCTTTAAACAATAGAGAGTTTGAAAGAAAGAGGAATATGACTTGTGTCCATATGTCCCATTGTTTCCATGGTGGGTATAATCCTGGCTACAGAGTTCAGCATTATCATGCTGATTCTGTTTGTAGCGACTCATAGGATTGAACATTTGTCATCCAGTTTGGTGAATCTTTGATCTCTTTGCTTTTTTTTTCTGATCAAATCTGGAATTTGCATCCTGTGCTGTGGTAACTGTGTGGCTTTGAAGCAGTTCTGAAGGAGTAAATTCCCTCACTGCACACCTACTAGGTGCTTGAACTGTTATAAACATTGAGTTAGTTAAGTGTATTTCTGTCATCGTTTTTTCATGGCCTTGTATTTTACCAGCAGTGATTTCAAAGGGAAATAATATGCAGATTAAAAATTAAAATTCTAATGGCAGAGCAACAGTATGCATTTAAAAATAATATTCTGAATACTCTGTTACAAAAGAATGAAGATATTCTCCTGAGTGACCCCTTTTAATGTAAGCTAGGCATCTTTTTATTCCATGAGGCTCGCTAAAATGTACTTTGAAAAAGATAGGAAGCATTCAGGAGATCATGCAGATGAGAATCATTTAGTTTTGTTTTATTTGTATTTGAAATTCTCAGATCTTAATTGATTTACCTACAGTATCAATCAGCATCTTTCATTTCTCTCTGAGATGCAGGGCTGATGGCTGAATTTAAATAAACAGCTACTGTCCCACAATTTCTGTCTTCAATTTTTCTTGGAAAACTAAGAGTGATTAAACCATCGTTGGATTAAATGTATCCCTTTACCCTTTGGGAAGATGGATAAAATTTCTGTCTTTCAGTAGTTTTGTTTTGCCCGTGCTAGTTAAAGATCCCAGGCTAATGGCTTGTGTGACAATGGGTTGAATAGCAGATGGCAACTATGGAAGTGTAAATTAGCTAGCAGCTGACATTACTTGGAGAGCTGTTGATTGTGTTGATACCATTATATGAGGAGAAGTGCTAGATACTCAGTCAATCAATAAAGGGAGAAGAGAATTTACTTGGAATAATTTCATTAAGTTAACTCATCAAGAGTTCTTATTTCTATCCAGTTACACAATAAAACTTTTTTCTGTTTGTTTTTGTTTTTTCCTTACAAAAATAACTTGTTGCTTTGAAACCTGGACTCTCTTTCTTTATAGACAAAAATTCCTAAGCTTTACAGTAGCAAAGTTTTTTATTTAAAAATATTATGTCTTTATTTCCTGGACTGTTCAGGCACACAGAGGTGAGGGGAGGAAGGAGAATGGGCCAAACATTCCCGTTGGAAGAGCCTGGGGGAATATATTTCGAGCAATTTCTTGCTGACTTGGGAGTGGTGGTGACAAGTTTTGCAGCAAGTAACATCCCGTTTCCTTGGCCAACAGGCTACTGAATGTGATTCAAGGTTTTTCAGGGAAACAATGGCTTTAGCAATACAGGATTATCATATTGGCTCACCAACTTGGGTACCTGCCTTGGATCATAGCTGGTGTGTGATGCATCATAGGAGTTTCCAGTCCTTCCCGTAAAGATCTTGGCAAAGCTCACAGCAAAAGAAAATAAAGTCTCTGTGCTTTGATACAGCGCACGGCACAGAATGATTGACTACCTTCCACAGTAAAAACAGTTACTCATTTTTACTCAGTTTTACTCAATTACTCAAGGTGGCAATCCCGTTTTTAAACCTGTCTTTAGTATTTGATTTGTTGGCTGTTTTTTTTTTTTCTTCAAAGAATTATAAAAATCCGATCAAAGTAAGGTATAACCTGAACAAAGAGCAGAAAACCCAAAGTATTGGACTCTTTTTCCCAGCCTAATAAATAAACAGATGTACAACTTGTGGTACAACATGGTGATGCTTTACTACATGACTGTGCTATAGCGTGGAAATGTTACATTAACTCTTGGACAAAAGGAAAACACAGGACTTACTTAAGTTCAAGAGAGATACCTGGCTTCCTGTTAAAGATCTTCAAATCCAGCTGCTGCCAGATGGGTGACCAGTCTGGGAATTAATGTTGTGTGGTGCAAAAACTCAGTACCAGGTGCTCTCTCCAGCCCTGGGAAGCATGGAGGGTAAGCACTGAGCAGAATATCAACATTTACAGGACACTGAGGTGAAGCTTTTGTTACCATCCCTGTCCCATGTGATGGATGTGACTGTCACTGGGCTGGCTTGGAGCTGAATGGAGCAACTGGAAGTTGAGGACTGAGTCTGAACTTTAGGTAAAGGAGTGATTTTAAATATAAGCAATTTATCTGCATAGTGTTGAGAATTTATTTGTGACCTGGTTTTATTTCTGGTTTGAGTCTGAGGGGACTGGTTCCTGGGGGAGCCTTTGCTTGCTGTGGTTCCACCATCCCAAATTGCTTCTGCAGCTGCTGGAGGCTGTGTGAGCCTTCCATGCTCTCCAGCCAGAGACACTATTCCTTTCTCAGGATGTTTCTCTAGTTTTAGCCCGGAGCAGCTGCATGTGCTGCCCCCGTTCCCTGGAGCTGTATTATATCCAGCCATGGAAGGAGGCCTCACTGGGGTGAGAAATGAGATCAGTGACTGAGGTTTCTCCTGGTACAGCAGCCCAAAACCAGCCTGTCTGGGGGTTGCATACCCTCTAGAATAAGGTGCCTTTTTCCTCCTGAGTGAAGAAATGAGTTCTGGGTAGGTCTCTCACTTTGGCTTTAATGCCTGAATCAGTGAGGATGTGTGGCATCTCACAGGAACTGCACAGGGAACTGCTTGGAAGAGTCCAGCACAGACTTTGACCAGACTGGTTTCATCTTTGGCTTCAATGCCTGAACCAATGAGGGTGTGTGGCATCTCACAGGAACTGCACAGGGGACTGCTTGGAAGAGTCCAGCACAGAGCCACCAAGATGATGAAGGGAGTGGAGCATCTCCCTTGTGAGGAAAGGCTGAGGGAGCTGGGGCTCTTTAGCTTGGAGGAGACTGAGGGGAGACCTCATTAATGTTTATCAATATGTAAAGGGTGAATGTCAGGAGGATGGAGCCAGGCTCTTCTCAGTGATGTCCAAGGGCAGAACAAGGGGCAAGGGGCAGAAGCTGGAACACAGGAGGTTCTGCTTAAACATGAGGAAAAACTTCTTTACTGTGAGGGTGCTGGAGCCCTGGGACAGGCTGCCCAGGGAGGGCGTGGAGTCTCCATCTCTGGAGATGTTCAAACCGACCTGGACACCATCCTGTGTGACCTACTGTAGGTGATCCTGCTCTGGCAGGGGGATTGGACTGGATGATCTCCTGAGGTCCCTTCCAATCCCTGACATCCTGTGTGATTCTGCGATCATCTTTGGCATCATTTGGGAAGAGAATCACCCAGGAGCCGCATCTCAGCCCTCTTCTCACTTCCAGTGATTCCAAGACAGCTAGGACACCGCTGTGGGACTTGTTATTTTCTACTTTATTTCTTCTTTTTTTTTTTAATCTGACACTTTTTCCCTTTTTTTTCCCTTTTAATTAAGGAAAAGAACTCAGAGGCATTTTTATTTTTAAGCCACACTTAGACAGGAGTTAAACTACACGCGTGAGGTGTGACACAAGCTACCATCCCAGCCATGGATTCTACAGGAGAGGAAGGTCTCTCTGAAGCTTTGAGGAGCAGTAAGAAAGCCCAGCTTGGACTCAAAGAGCCTGCTGTTATTCAGCGCTCAGGAATGCAGAGGCATGCTCCAGCCGGGGTGTGGGCGGCTGTTTGGTTTGCGGTTCTTGCTAGGGGGTGGGTGATTTTTAGTTTTTATTTTTTTTTAAAAGCACTTGCTGAATTCGCATTTGGTTGAATAATGGGCTACTTTATAGACAAATGATAAATGTTAGTCACAGCGGAGCAAAAGAGGTTTCTTGTGTTGGTCATGGATTTGGCATATCAAAAAAAGGAGAGAGGAAAAAAAAGGAAGAGAGCAAGCCTGGGGTTTCACTGCTTCAGAAACTGCAAAGCTAAACAGAGCTGAGTTTATGTTATGTGACATCTTTAAGCCTTTGGCTCTCTCAACTTAATGCCAGATATCTAATTTGGAAATATTTATTGTAACTGGCATATCTTTTAGAAGCCTGTCATCGCGGAAAAACTGTCATCAAACTGTCCTTGCTGACTTGTTGCTGTTAAGTGACTTTTTTTTTTTTCAGTGCTTCAGAATTCGATGAATCATTTCTGTTTTCCTATGGCGAGTAGTAGCTGCTACAGAAAAGCTTATAGGATCTTAGCTGGATTTATGTGGTGGTTTGGTTGGGTTTTTTTAGTTTGGTTTGGGGTTTTTTTTCATTCTAGATTCAAAGATTCTGTAAAATTAGATATCTGAAGCTGTGTTTTCAGATTTTTAAAGGTATCTCTGACTGATCACCTTGATGTTTATTTCTTTTTTTCCCCCCAAGTGCTGGAGGGTCACCAGCCCATCTTTGAGACAAGCTTTGCTGACTTGATTTTTCAGGTTACTTCAGTGTGTTAATATCAAATGAGGATGGAGTTCTACACGAGAAAACAACAGGTTAGGCATAAAACTTGAGAATAGAATTTTATTTTCCAACTGACTTTGTTTTTTTTTTCAACAGTTTATTTGCTTATTACTTATTTGCTATTATTGCTTATTTTGAAAAAAGCAAAGCTCAGTGCTCCACATTTGCCTGAGGTTAATTTTAGTGCAGGAGCTGCTGTGATGCTTCCTGAGAAATGGCTTTCTGGATCCCATAGTTTTGCACTCCTCTATATTGGACCTGTTTGTTCTCAGCCAGGTGCTCTGATTTCCTAGGTAATTTTTTTTTCTTCTATATTTTTTCTAACTTAGGGATCAGATCTCCAAAAGAAATCCCACACAGCAGATCCTAAGGGTGTAGAATCCAATAACGGACCTTGCCTTTAGGAAAAAAAAGTCAGCTCAAAACAAACTACATCATTACACCAACTCCCAGAAGGCTATGAAGTGATTTAGGTGGGGACAGATGATGTTAATTTAAAGCAAAAGCTTTGCTGGTTTGCTTTGTCACTGCTCTGCTCCTGGGATTAATGTTGAAACTTGTTTAAAACTCTTCTTTTCGCTTTGCTTGTTATTTTCAATTACTGTGTGTCGAGCACTGAGACTCGGACCCAAAAGGAACCAATTCAAAAGACTCTTGCTGAAGTTGAATGCTGGCTTCTTGCTCTGCTAAACTGCAAAAGCCTTTCCTGGGAAGAGTGGATTATAGAAATCCTGCTTCCACTGAAGGAAAAAGGATTTCTCCTCTTGACTTCTGTGCAGCAAGGGCCTTGTGCATCAATTTAAAGAGGGTTACCGAGGCAAGTTTTTAATTAATGGAAGGGGGAGGAATCCACAAATATTTCCATGCTTTCTGAAAGATGAAAAGGGGACTGCATATCACTTTTAACGTTAATAATGGTAATAATGCAAAGCCACAAAAAGGAAATTAAACTTTAAAAACCATGTTAAAATAACACTGAGGATTTGACTATAGTCCATGGAGGCAAGAAAGTTCAAAGGGAAGACTGAACTTTATCTGACCCTGATGTGCCTGGGCATTGCAACACAGTTTCTCTGTAATATTATCCAGTTTTTAGAGTCTTTACCAGAGCAGGAAGGGGAAGGTCAGTGGCACCCTATTTAAACTTGAAATTGTTCCCTGTGTAGTTGGTACAACACTAAAAAGAAAGTCTTTAAAATTGCAACTTAATCCCTCCAAGTTATCAAATGATTATATATGTGTTTCTGTCCGTATCATACCTATCAGAAAAGTAACAATCTCCTGAACATACTAGTTTTCTGTTGTGTTTTGGGTTTTTTTTTTGTTCTTTTGCTGTTTTTTTTTCCCCCCAGAGAAGGTATATGAACAAAATGTCTTCCCCTTGGGATTAATACTTCATTATTCCTCTAAACTTCTAGACTTTCAAGTTGTAAATCACTTCACTTGATATATGCTTCTTATTAAAAACCATTCAACTTTTCTGCTCTATCTCCCTGGCTAGTGTTTGGTTTGTGTTTTCTTTTGTTTTGTTTTTTTCCTTTTACTACAGCTATCTTGGCTTTGGTATGCGTGTGTGGGGGGAGCTTTTTTTAGTGGGTTTTTGTTTGGTTTTGGGGTTTTTTTGCTAGTTTGGAGTTTTGTTACAGATGTTGGTATTTTTTTGGCCCCGCACTTGAAATACTGTCAAGAAATGTTACACTGAAGTTGGGAAATTCTCGAGTTAATTAGTGCTGCCTTTCTCACAGGTGTTACAACTGTTTCACTTTTGGCTTTAAGAAGAGTTTTTAATCAGAGGTTTGAGAGTTTGCTTCTGCCCTGGCAACCTGCAGAAGAGCTGTAGGCCAGCTACCTTCTTCCCAACGTGCTGGTATAAACTGTTATTGCAAAGGATTGGTTGACTTTATGTTGTAACTTTAGTTTTACACCAGTCTAATGTGATGAGGCTGTTCGAACTAACGAGAGGAGCTTGCTCTCCGTTCTCTGTTGTATTCACCCTTCAGCTCTAAGCAGAGGGAATGTGTCCCCCCCAGAGCCCATTCTCTGTGGCAGGGGCTCAATATATCCTTTGTTCTGCTCATCAGGCCAAAAACCTCATGTCACCCTCCCTACTGTAACGGTTTCCACTCCATCTACCTCTGGAGCTCTCTGCAATTCTCTGTCTCAGCTTTTCCATTTCCCCTGAATGCTCATGTCCATCGGTTTTTTACTCTCTTGACTAGTTTTGTCCATCTCCAGTCTCCATTTCTTACTGCAGTGTGCCAGTGTGACGTTCCCCCTTGCCCATGACATGAACAGTCTTTGTGTTTCCATTTCCCTCTACCTCATTATTTTACACTTTTTCCTTTCCACTTCACTTGAGGGCACCATGTATTGGACCCGCAGACGAGTCAAAGTCCTAAGAGCATTAATACCTTGCAGGTTGCACGAGGATGATGAAGCAGAATTTTCAACTTGAGCTTCTAAATGACTTATTTTTTTTAAAAAAAAGAAACTAACACCAATTTTCAGAAGAAATGAAATCAAAACTTGACTTATCCAGAGTCATGAGCAGATCAGTAGGAGGAGAAGAGCAGTAAGTCAACATGTGTAGATGTTTCGCTGTAATGTGGTGGCGTGCTGTTAGCTTGCACTGTCATCTGCAGGTCTGGATTAAACCATTAACAAGTTGCTTTCTGCTTTTGGTATCTCCTGTCACTTACAGTGGGTATTTTGGTTTTCACCAGAATTGATGGGGGAGTTTCTCGCTGATGCTCTTCAAAATTGGTGTATTACAGCAAACACTTGTTTAGAGAAAAGCCAACAAGTTTTGCATACAGCTTTGTGTGCTTAGCTGACCAAAAATACCCCAAAACCAGAGTAACCCAAAAGTTATAGAGGTGTTTGTGCCTAGGTTGGGACTTGCAAATGAGTAATATGATGTTCAGAAGTAACGTGAAGCTGCTTTTATGGACCCCTGACGTCGTGGTTGGGTAGTTTAGAGTAACTGAATCTGTGAGGAGGGAAGTCCCCAGAAGATCCCCGCTTTCACTAGGGAAGCCGTGGTGAGAGAAAGCGCAGCACAGAGCCTCCCCGTCTGCCAGCTGGCTGCCTGCCGTGGCTGCACTCGAAGACTGAGGTCTGCACTGAGTAGCTGCTCCTGCTCGGTGCATCGTGGCCTTTGTGTAAGGGACTCTGGGGTGAAAAGGTTGGTGATGGAGGTTTTTCCCTGGTCTGTCTGCTTCGCGGATCTATGAACTCCTCGGTTTCGATAGTGCCATTTGGAGTGGGTTGTCAAAGCCCTGTGGTTTTACTCTGCGTGTACTTCACATGTCTATTGTATTGATTCCTTAGAGGGTAAATTCTGCTGTTTCTCAGTGTGAGGAGGAGAGGTTTTTGGTGAAGTGTGTAGTCTGCAATGTAGGTAATTGAATTTGGTTTTGTGTTTACTTTTTTTGGAGAAGCTCCAGTGAAGCTCTTCTCCTCTGAGTAACTCCGGAGGCCTCCTGCACAGACTGAGCAAATGGAATTCCCACAAGAGACACTCCAAAAAAATGTTTTAAAATAACAGCCAATTAATAAAAGACTGTCGCTGGATGTACTCACTCCATACTCATTCAAAATGTATTTGATTATACCAGACCACATCGTGTAGATGGGACAAAGACATTGTAATTTGCAAGGCGGGGGGTGTCGGTGTTTCATTTTTACAGTGACCTGTGAGAGAACTGGAGAGGCCGAGTGGTAAAGGGCAATTTACAGAATTCACTGCTGAAGCAACATGGGAATGACGTGTAAGCCCTGGACTGTGAGAAAATTTTCTTCTTCTTCTTCTTCTTCTTCTCCTCCCTCTCCCTCTCCCCTTTCCCTCTCCCTCTCCCCTTTCCCTCTCCCTCTCCCCTTTCCCTCTCC